>NC_053170.1:14880361-14904245 GCF_016835505.1 Polypterus senegalus | reverse complement strand
TCAAGCCACACATTCACTCTCATGCTGTAACTGTACTGTTGTTGCAAAACCACAACACACCATACACCCACTAAGGCCATTTTAGCGTCACTAATACACCTAACATGCATGACTTTGAACTGTGGGAGAAATCCTGAGCGATTAGAGGAAACCCACACAGACATGGGGAGAACATGCAGACTGCAGTCATTTCTCAAAAATAATGCACCCAGAATACCCTTTTGCTAAACAGCCCTGAATTTCAACACAGATGGCATCTTTACCAGCTGATAAATAAGGGTGGTTATCATGGAACTGGATGGTTTGTTTTCTTCATCCTTCTCTTTTACTAATATGCTTTTCACGGGATGCAGTTTTACAACATGCCTCACTGAAACATTATGAACAACTACAGTAATGCAAAGAAAAAGGTGGAACAAAGTGCATATCCGGCCATGAAACAGGATGTTGAGTGAATGCCCACGGCATGAGCAAGAGTGCAAGTCAGGGTAAGAGATGGATGTGGATGATGACAATTTGAGGGGTGCACACGTCAGCGGGGCACATGGGATTATTGCTTATCTAGAATTGTATGAAAGCAGTACTTTAATCAGGCATACAGTCGACAAGTATATGTTGCAACATGGCACACATCAGGGAGAAACGTTTGTAAGAAAATTTAAAAATGGCACACATGACAACAGGAAGAGTCCTGGTGCTTCCTGTCTTGCTATATGGTTTGTGAGACATGGGCGCTATCCAGTGACCGGAGATGAAGACTGGACTCCTTTGGTACTGTGTCTCTCCGGAAAATCCTTGGGTACCGTTGGTTTGACTTTGTGTCGAATGAGCGGCTGCTCACGGAGTCCCAAATAAGGCACATGACCTGCATTGTGAGGGAGCGTCAGTTACGGCACTACGGCCATGTGGTGCATTTCCCCGAGGGTGATCCAGCTCGTAAGATCCTCATTGTTGGGGACCCGAGTGGCTGGACCAGGCCAAGGGGTCGCCCACGTAACACCTGGCTGCGGCAGATAGAGGGTTGTTTCTGGAGGATGGGACTGGACTGCGTGTCTGCCTGGGGGGGTTGCCAACCAGCATCCCGAGCTGTTTCGACGTGTAGTGGGTGTGGCAACGCACTGTACCAGTGCATGCTCCCCAACTTGACTTGACACAACACATGACAACAAATCATCTGCAGTGTCCGGTAGTATGACCATCACTCATTGACCTTCATGGCTCTACACCTCTGTTGTACATCATCAAACATGAGCTTAAAATCTTGGTGAGGGTTGGAAGGCGGTATGCATTGCGTAACGATAAAAGCAGAAGAGGGCACAAATGTGTGATGGCATTTCCTGTTCACAAACCTCAATAATTCTCAGAGTCCTGGTTTCATTTCCTGGGCTGTGATATGCTAAGTAAGATGTGTACAGTTTTTAATGGGACATAATACAGAGTTACCAGTTTGTCTAATTCGCAGGTCTTTGGGGCTGTGGGGGCTGAACTGCAGTACCAGACAGGCATGGACGGAATGTGCAGACAAACTCCACAGCGACCACCAGCATGCCTGGGTTAATAACCACTTTCTGGGGTCACCCAGTTTGCTGGTCACCTCCTTTGCTCCCATTCAATTTTTTTCCCCTTTCAGTTTATTGCTGGAAATAAAATAAGTTAATTATTTTTCTTTTTTTCCAATCTGTTTCCTTTTGGGAAAATTCCTTCTTTATTATAATTTGAAATCCCAATTAATATTTTAACTTTTCTTTGCAAATCTTTGACTGTCGATAGCATTTTATTGCAAGTTTTTCTTTTACAAAATTGTGTATCTGTTACAGTTTATTTTTTTGCTCACACTCCCTAGCTACAACACCTTTCAAAAGTATTCATTTCAAAATTGGTGTTTTCCTATTTTCTTGTTATACAACATTGAATCAACGCGGATGTCACTTGGCTTTGTTGACACTGATCAGCAGGAAAAAAAGACCCTTTAATGTCAACGTGAAAGCAGATCCCTGAAAAGTGGTGAAAATGAATTACAAATATAAAACACAAACTCCTTGATCTGCTTCATTTACTAGATGATAGCCTTGAGTCGGTGTGCTCAGGTCTCTCTTTCTCTTATCAGCTATGCCATTTTCCCCCATTTTTTCTTTGCAAAACTGCACAAGTTCTGTCAGGTGTTATGGGGGAATCATGAGTGAACAACAACAACGTTTTATTTCTATAGCGCATTTTCATACAAATGATGTAGCTCAAAGTGCTTTACAAGATGAAAATAAAATAAATAAGATTTAAAATAAGGGAACACTAATTAATATAGAATAAAAGTAAGGTCCGATGGCCAGGGAGGACAGAAAAAACAAACAACAAAAAAAAAACCTCAGACGGCCGGAGAAAAAAATAAAAATCTGCAGGGGTTCCGAGGCAACGAGACCGTCCAGCCCCCTCTAGACATTCTACCTAACATAAATGACCTCAATCAGTCCCTCAACCACCGTGGAGCCCAACCACAAATTCAGTTGCATGGAGATCTGAGTTCTCAGTTGTCCACTTCAGGTCATTCACATTACTGTTTTTGAGCCATTCCTGTCTAGCTTTATGCTTGGGGGTCTCTGTCATGAAAACACATCATCTCCCAAGGTGCATATTTCTTGCAGACCACCTCATGTCTTCATCCAGGATTTCCCAATATTTTGCTGCATTCATTTCACCCTCACTGCTGCCTCGCAATTAGGAGACCCAGGTTCGCTTCCCGGGTCCTCCTTGCGTGGAGTTTGCGTGTTCTCCCCTTGTCTGTGTGGGTTTCCTCCCACAGTCCAAAGACATGCAGGTTAGGTGCATTGAGGATCCTAAATTGTCCCTCGTGTGTGATTGGTGTGTGTGTCCTGCGGTGGGCTGGCACCCTGCCCAGGAGTTGTTCCTGTCTTGCGCCCTGTGCTGGCTGGGATTGGCTCCAATAAACCCCCGTGATCCTGTGGTAGGGTATAGTGGGTTGGATAATGGATGGATGGAAGGTCCTTTTCCAGGGCTTGCTGCAGAAAAACGTCCCCATAGCCTGGTGACGAAGCCACCAGACTTCATGGTAGGGGACAATGTGTTTTGTTTTTTTTTTTTTCTTATGATGTGGCAAAAAACTCAAAGCTAGTCTCATCCAACAAATGAACCTTCTTCCAGGTTGCAGCTGATTTCAGGGTCTCCCGTGTGTCTTCTAATGTTTTTTTTTTTCCAATAGTAGCTTTCTTTTAGCCAAAGCTTCAACTAATGAAGCACTTGGGTGACCGTTGTTCTTGTCGCCACAGTCTCTCCAATCTCCGCCACCGTGGCTTGTAATACCTTCTGGGTTATCATTGGGTTCTTGGTACCCTCCCTCCCTAGTGATCTCCTTGCGTGGTTGGTCAGTTTTTATGGACGGCTTGCTCTAGGCAGATTTACAGCAATGCCATCCTTTGAATTTCTTAATGGGGTTTCAGAGACTTGAGTATTTTTGTTGTTGTTCATCCTCTGACTTGTGCTCTTCATGGAGTTCTTTGGCGTGTTCTTTTGCATTCATTGTGTAGTTTAGGCTGCCATACTGACTCACCCCAAGTTAGCCTTTCCACGTGCAGTTGCTTTTAGACAGGCATAAGACCGGTGACCTCCATTGAACTAATTGTGCGATATTAAAGGGGGTGAAGACTTACAAGAGCCATTATTTTGTGTTTTATATTCGTAATTAATTTAGACCACTGGGCAGAGACCTGTTTTCACTTTGACGTTAAAGTCTTTTTCTGTTGTCCACAGTGATTTAAAGCTGTACAACAATAAAATGTGAAAACTTCAAAGGGAGTAAATACTTTTCCTAGGCAAGGCCAATAAAGAAATATCAGCATGTGCTTTTTGAGGATTTTGCTCTGAAGATGACAGTGATTGAACCTTTGCCATTACGCCCTCTCTGCTGCGGACTCCATAACCACTCCGTCTGAACCTTTTTACCGAGTTTTATACTTGTCCCCTTGTCCTGTGTGATTGTGCACACTGGCACACTTAACCTTCACTCTGTCACAAGCTTGAACGTTTGACAACTGGAGTCAGCGTTGAGTCTTGTGACAGGAGTGTTTTTTGCGGAGATGCAGACGCATGTCAGGCCACTTGTGCGACACAAAGCCCAGAGGAAGTGAGATGGCGAGTGTTTTGGTATTGCTCAGTTTCACTTCCGACTCCAGCACAAGAAGCAGAGGAGCGGAGTGCTCAGAAGGTCCACGCTGTTCCACGGTATTTGCAATGACAGCTGACGTGTTTGCTTCATTAAGCAACACCAGTTAGCTGAAGCCACAGCGGAGGCCTGTCAAGCTTTCCGTGATGTCCATATCCAAACGTTAGAGGCCGCATTTTACTTGATGGATGACAGAAATGTAATTCATCTATCTGCGTTGTAGGCAGAACAACAATCGAGTTGGATAGAGCATAAGCACTGAATTCCTGCAGAAAAAAGAAACTAATTTCCTCATCTTATACCTGTTATCTTAATAACTGTCAATAGGGGCTAAAATAATGACAGGTGATGGGATAGGAACTGTAAATTAGACCCTTTTAGGCCAAAGTCTTAATTCTGTCTTTGCAACCACCACCACCACCCAGCGCAACACCTGCAATACTGTCAACTTCTACAGAAATCTGTTGGCCAATCTCAGTTTCATCTATAGTAGTGTCATCCACACCTCATCCTCTTTAAGAGGCGCGTCCTCCATGCCTGCAGAGAGTGAATCACTTTCTTCAAGGAAGGAACCGTGACCTTATTCTGATGGGAAATAACAACAACAACAACATTTATTTATATAGCACATTTTCATACAAGAAAAAATGTAGCTCAAAGTGCTTTACAAAATGAAGAATAGAAAAATAGAAGACAATAAAAAATAAAAATAAGTCAACATTAATTAACATAGAATAAGTAAGGTCCGATGGCCAGGGTGGACAGAAAAAACAAAAAAAAAAAACAACTCCAGACGGCTGGAGAAAAAAAATAAAATCTGCAGGGATTCCAGACCAAGAGACCTATGAGCATCTAAAATATAATATTTCGTATAAAATATGAGCGTCTCAGTAGGAAATATCACCTGGATGCCCTTCAAAGTGGTAGCTCACAGTAGGATAAATCAGAGATACAGTGGTGTGAAAAACTATTTGCCCCCTTCCTGATTTCTTATTCTTTTGCATGTTTGTCACACAAAATGTTTCTGATCATCAAACACATTTAACCATTAGTCAAATATAACACAAGTAAACACAAAATGCAGTTTTTAAATGATGGTTTTTATTATTTAGGGAGAAAAAATCCAAACCTACATGGCCCGTGTGAAAAGTAATTGCCCCTGAACCTAATAGCTGGTTGGGCCACCCTTAGCAGCAATAACTGCAATCAAGCGTTTGCGATAACTTGCAATGAGTCTTTCACAGCGCTCTGGAGGAATTTTGGCCCACTCATCTTTGCAGAATTGTTGTAATTCAGCTTTATTTGAGGGTTTTCTAGCATGAACCGCCTTTTTAAGGTCATGCCATAGCATCTCATTTAGATTCAGGTCAGGACTTTGACTAGGCCACTCCAAAGTCTTCATTTTGTTTTTCTTCAGCCATTCAGAGGTGGATTTGCTGGTGTGTTTTGGGTCATTGTCCTGTTGCAGCACCCAAGATCGCTTCAGCTTGAGTTGACGAACAGATGGCGGACATTCTCCTTCAGGATTTTTGGTAGACAGTAGAATTCATGGTTCCATCTATCACAGCAAGCCTTCCAGGTCCTGAAGCAGCAAAACAACCCCAGACCATCACACTACCACCACCATATTTTACTGTTGGTATGATGTTCTTTTCTGAAATGCTGTGTTCCTTTAACGCCAGATGTAACGGGACATTTGCCTTCCAAAAAGTTCAACTTTTGTCTCATCAGTCCACAATTTATTTTCCCAAAAGTCTTGGCAATCATTGAGATGTTTCTTAGCAAAATTGAGATGAGCCCTAATGTTCTTTTTGCTTAACAGTGGTTTGCGTCTTGGAAATCTGCCATGCAGGCCATTTTTGCCCAGTCTCTTTCTTATGGTGGAGTCGTGAACACTGACCTTAATTGAGGCAAGTGAGGCCTGCAGTTCTTTAGACGTTGTCCTGGGGTCTTTTGTGACCTCTCGGATGAGTCGTCTCTGCGCTCTTGGGGTAATTTTGGTCGGCCGGCCACTCCTGGGAAGGTTCACCACTGTTCCATGTTTTTACCATTTGTGGATAATGGCTCTCACTGTGGTTCACTGGAGTCCCAAAGCTTTAGAAATGGCTTTATAACCTTCACCAGACTGATAGATCTCAATTACTTCTGTTCTCATTTGTTCCTGAATTTCTTTGGATCTTGGCATGATGTCTAGCTTTTGAGGTGCTTTTGGTCTACTTCTCTGTGTCAGGCAGCTCCTATTGAAGTGATTTCTTGATTGAAACAGGTGTGGCAGTAATCAGGCCTGGGGGTGGCTACGGAAATTGAACTCAGGTGTGATACACCACAGTTAGGTGATTTTTAACAAGGGGCAATTACTTTTTCACACAGGGCCATGTAGGTTTGGATTTTTTCTCCCTAAATAATAAAAACCATCATTTAAAAACTGCATTTTGTGTTTACTTGTGTTATATTTGACTAATGGTTAAATGTGTTTGATGATCAGAAACATTTTGTGTGACAAACATGCAAAAGAATAAGAAATCAGGAAGGGGGCAAATAGTTTTTCACACCACTGTAACTTTCTTACTTAAATTCACTGTGATGTGCTGACCTCTTGGCTTATTCCATTATACAATGGAAAAGATAATCAACACAACATCCATCCATCATCCAACCTGCTATATCCTAACTACAGGGTCACGGGGGTCTGCGGGAGCCAATCCCAGCCAACACAGGGTGCAAGGCAGGAAACAAACCCCGGGCAGGGCGCCAGCCCACCGCAGGGCACACACACACACACACCAAGCACACACTAGGGACAATTTACAACAACAACAACATTTATTTGTATAGCACATTTTCATACAAAAAAGTAGCTCAAAGTGCTTTACATAATGAAGAAAAATAAAAGACAAAAAAGAAATTAAAATAAGACAACATTAGTTAACATAGAAAAAGAGTAAGGTCCGATGGCCAGGGAGGACAGAAAAAACAAACAAAAAAAAACTCCAGAAGGCTGGAGAAGAAAATAAAATCTGCAGGTGTTCCAGGCCACGAGACCACCCAGTCCAATTTAGAACCGCCAATCCACCTAACCGGCATGTCTTTGGACTGTGGGAGGAAACCCACGCAGACACGGGGAGAACATGCAAGCTCCACGCAGGGAGGACCTGGGAAGCGAACCCGGGTCTCCTAACTGCGAGGCAGCAGCGCTACCACTGTGCCACCGTGCCATCCCAACATAACATTGCTAATCCCAAATAGAGTCATAGGTCTAATATGGTAGCATTGGACTCTTAAGACAGGAAACAGGAAGCCAATCCATTGTACAACCCACATGCACACCAGTTAACCAAACTGGAGGACCATCCACACGGATTTGGAGAGAACATACATGCTCCACGAAGATAGCGACCGGGTGTCTGACTCAAACCTAGAGTGTGGGGTCAGTGAGGCAGCAGTGCTAACCACTATGGCCCTGGGAGTAATTAGCTCAGTGAGAAATGGTATTTGGCAGTCACATTATTTTTGGTGGGATGTAATAGCTACTTGCATTTCCATTGCTTTTTATTTTCATTACCAGCAGGTTGCCAAAAGTGATACCCAAGCAAAAACATGTCAAAATGAAACAAACATTTCTTTTGTTTTTAAATGTCAAAGCTGTCATTAGCGATGATTGCTTGTCTGTGCAACTTCTCATTGGTTCTGACTGACGGGCCAGACTTTATGGTTCCTAATATTGGTGGGCCTTTCATGCTTCTTCCGGTTAGCATCTAACCCTTATTCTGTTTGCAAATGGTGTACAAAATTTGTTGTACTGTATGTGTTCAATTGCCATAGACTCACACCACAAAGTATCTCAGTTTGAAGATTTGTTAGTAGTCAATTGTGAACTTGAAGTGTCTGGCTTGGAAGTGATCTCCTTATTGCATGAACTAAAGAAGTAACTCCATTAGTCGGCCACATGGAGACCATTTCTTTTTCATAGCACTTTGAGCTACTGGTTGTATGAAAATGTGCTATATAAATAAATGTTGTTGTTGTTGTTATTTCTAAATACTGCAAATAAACTGCTGTGGACTCGCACCACACAGCATCCCGGTTCACAGATTTGTGCTTTGGTGACCTGCCAGTGGTCAATCGTGAACTCACAACGTCTGCTTAGAAGCAATATAAATGCATCATGAGCAAAATGGAGAGATCTTTTAGTTAACCACGCAGAGGTCATTTGTGAACAGTGTGAGCAGTGTGCTTCCAGGTGACGTCCGCTGATCTCTCTCTTTGCCAGTCCTCACCTTTTCTGTGCAGTGTCACTCCTACACTCCACCCATCCACAATGCAAATCCCATCCTCATCGCCAAGTAAACTGTTGTAGACTCACACCACAAAGCTTCTCAGTTTGAATATTTGAGCTTTAGTGACGTGCCAGTGGTCAATCGTGAACCCACAACGTCTGGCTCCGAAGCGATCTAACTACATCATGAGCTGAATGGAGAGCTCTCTTAGTCTACTGCGTAGAGGTAATTTCTGGACACTGCGAACACTACGCTTCCTGTTGATATCAGCTGATCTCTATGTGTTATAATGGGTGTTTTTTATTAATTTTTTGGTGGGCTTTAATTAAGTGTTTGGACAAAGTATACATATCTTCTTTTATCAGAGGAATCCATTGCAAACATTTCTTTTTCTCTTAAAAATGTTTTTTGGAATTTTTGGAATCTGAGAATTAATAATAATAATAATTATACAGTGGTGCCTCGGTTTGCGAGCATAATTCGTTCTGGAAATGTGCTCGCAATCCAAAACACTCGTATAGCAAAGTGAATTTCCCCATAAGAAATAATGGAAACTCAGATGATTCGTTCCACAACCCAAAACTATTCATATAAAAAGGATTAATACAAAATATGAAGTAAAAATACATAAAACAAATTAACCTGCACTTTACCTTTGAAAAGAATCACGGCTGGTGTGAGTTTCTAAACTCTTTTGGGATTCCATCCAACGGGGCAACACGTGGAAGAGCATCCCGAAGCAATCGCAGGCTCCAAGCGCTGTAGCAGTTCGCCGTAAAAGCAAATCCGTAAAGATCGTGGATATGCTATAAGCACCTGCCGTCGATGGGTGATACAAGGAACAAGGAATATTATAAATGCGCAGAGCACAGTATTACTTGGCAACTAATGTGGCCCCGACCCTGCCTGACTGCTAAGTCTGTGTATAATTAGTGGCAGATCCCGCTACAATAAATAAACGCGCTGTTCCTGTTTCAAGCTGAAGAAACGCTGGTGTCGTTAAAGTACTAAGACTCAGCTTTGTGTTTTGGGGTGCAAGACAGTGATTCACACGTCACAACACACACACATCGTCACAATGCTGTAGTAAACAGTATACAGTACGCTCATATGGATGTTGACTATATGAGTGAGGCACACCGACTCAGATGGAGAATGGGAGACAATTACCCACAATCCCGCAGCGAGAAAGAGAGAGAAGAACCATCAGCTCAGTTGTGATCATGTGACGCTTGGCAGACAAAGCATATACGTACTACTTGTATTGCAAGACATCGCTCGTTTATCAAGTCAAAATTTATTACAATTTTTAGCTTGTCTTGCAAAACACTCGCAAACTAAGTTACTCGCAATCCAAAGTTTTATTTATGTAGCGCCTTTCATACACTCAAGGACACTTTACAATTCAATAAAAACATTAACAAATCAATAGAAATCACATACAAGAACATTAATAATACTCATTGAAAAGAGGAGTTTGAAATGAATAATAGATTTTTCCTTGTTAAGGCTGAGAGGAAGAGCATTCCAAATTTTAGGGGCTATCACACTGAAAGCTCTGCCACCCATAGTTACTAACCTGTATTTAGGTACAGTGAGTAAGTCAGCGTCCAATGGTCTTAATGCATGGGCAGGAGTGTAAGGAAGCAGCAGCTCAGACAGATGATGAGGGGCTAAATCACTATCCTGCAACACCATTTTATCTGTTATGGGAGCTGCCATTTTTCTACAATAGCATCATCCAATGCTATGGCAATCACACTCCGAATTCATTGGGAATACACGACATGTAACACCACTGTGTCAACCATATACAAAAATCATCTCATGTATTCTTGGGTCATCCCAGATTAGAATTCTTTGAGCAACTGCATACAAACCGGCCTCGATTTCTGCTTTTGATTAAGAACTTTGATTTTCAATTAGTATTTTGGGCTCAAACAGCCGATAGTCTGAACTTTCAGCGCAATTCCTAGCCACGTCTTACCTCGTGTTACTTTTTCATTAAGTTTCTCACTGCCTCTCGTTGAGTCTGTACAGTACAAGTATAAAAAGGAGAGAAGGCATACGATTGTGTTTTCTGCTTTCACTAACCAGCAGGTTTCATTTAACATCAGTATTACTACATTAGAGGTGGAGTGGTGTCTCTGAGGCTAGGGATTTGCACTGTCCGGTTCGAATCCTGTAAACGACAAAAGTGACTCTACTTCATTGGACCCCTGAGCAAGGCCCTTAACCTGCAATTGCTCCACCCTGGGTATGACATTAATCTGCATTCAGCCCTGCATGTAGGCACTCCAACCTGCAGGGAAAAACCTGGGGCTTGGTGGCAGAATTGGCACTCTGGCCACCATAAAAAAACCCTCACACTGGATCCACTCCATCTGAACGTGTGTGGTGCTGAGGTGCCATTCCATTGTATGGCTGTACTCGGGTCCTAATCTGGGATCCTGAGGTGGTGTGTCGTGTGGTGGGCGCGGCAATGCACTGTGAGCGTGCTCCTAACCTCTCTCTCTTACTAGATAGATAGATAGATACTTTATTAATCCCAAGGGGAAATTCGCATACTCCAGCAGCAGCATACTGATAAAGAACAATATTAAATACTACATTGTTTAATTAGTTCTCCTTGGGTGTCTTTATGAAAATCCTTTCACTTTTGCACTACAACTGAAGTAGGAAATAGGGGTAGCTTATGGATGTGTCTGTAATGACAAAACAAGCTAAATTATATACTGTAGGTTAATAAAATTAATCTCTAATTTGCAACCATGTGATTCTGTCAGTACTCTGTCCGAAAAATGCATGGGAACAGAATAAAATGGGAAGGTGTGATGTCACAGTTGGTAAAAATTTCTGTTCTGTCTCAACAAGAGACAATGAAAAAGATTTTAACAATAGGATCAGGAGGTGAAACTTGGTCAACAATTATGAGCAGGAGTTGAAACCAAAAAGACAAACCAATCATATGCCAGGTTTGAAATGTAAGACTAGAATCAGAAACTGTTGGACAAAAAGAAAGTCAGAATACTGTGAACAGAAAGGCCCAAAGAATCGTACGTAAAGTATTCGTATCGAAAAACGTAGATAAATTACACATGCCGGAACTTATAGGTGGTGCCGATGACAACACGCGGCTGTGGATATCTGGGAGGGTTTATTTAGGCAACGGCTGATGCTCCTACTACAACATAGTGGCACCCGTGAGCAGTCAAAAATGACATTGTGAGGAGACAATAAAAATGATCAGGTTTTAAAGGGAGAGAAAAACCCCAGTTTAGCTGCAAATATCTAAAAAAAAAAGGCAAAGTGAAAGGCACAACATTAATGAAATGTATCAATCATAACACTTTACATTACATGTGAAGGCAGCATTAGATCTGGAGGTGCTGATCTTCATTTTGATTTGATTTTACATTGGCGATGAGTCAAAAGTAAAAGAATATGAATAAAAGAAGTTGAAATGAGTTTCCTGTGCAGAGTTGCTGGGCTTATTCTTAATGAAGACATTGGATGAACTCCGAGTAAAACTGCTGCCTCTCCATGTGGATTGAGAGGTATAGTCACAGTCCCGAGGAGACATGAAAGTATGAATTTCACTCCACCATGCACACATGATAATAAACCTGAATCTGGTGCAATCTTTATGGCTTGTACCAGACCTACTCTACCAGAGACAATGAATTGTTGTGGCTTTGAAACCAAAGGTCATTCTCCATGAACTCCTCAAACGTTTTGGCAGTTACAGCAGCTGCTGCCTTCTTTGCCTTCCAGTTCCACTCAATGAAATTCAGAGGCAATCCTGGAAACGTTGTATGCAAGCCGTCCCCCATTAACTCGACAGTTTGACACCAGGAGGCCACCAGTATTGATACCGTGACAGGAAACAAGCAAGTTTCAGACACCTGCTAACTCCACTACTGAGGTTTTGAAAAGCGTAAACTCTTCAGAGCTGTGGACA
This sequence comes from Polypterus senegalus, assembly GCF_016835505.1. Lineage (NCBI taxonomy): Eukaryota > Metazoa > Chordata > Cladistia > Polypteriformes > Polypteridae > Polypterus > Polypterus senegalus. The sequence continues at coordinate 14,891,833 of NC_053170.1, read as the reverse complement.
AGGCATCCACTAGATACTTCCTGAACGCCACTCGGCATTTTTTGCTACTGTCATTTACTCAATTTATGACCTTTTAACCAGCAAGTGTCGATTGAATAAATGCTTGGTAACTTTTATTTATCTGAGTGTGCAGAGAGGATGGACTTAGACAAGATGGCTTTTCTGCAAAACCAAACAAGGATCTTCTAAGCAGCTTTGTTTTCAAATGTACTGTGCAAAACGGGCAATCCATGACCAGCACAAACATCGAATAGCAATTTACTGTTGGGATTCAAGTCAGGCCAGTCTGAAAGTCCCAATCATGCCCTACTTGAGTTTTGAAATCTCCCGGTACGATTACAGAGTCGACAGCAAGTAGCGTACTGAATGTCACAACCATTGTTCGGAACAGATCTGATGTGCTCATGCCTGAATATTATTTTAAGAGAACATCAGGAGGATTAAAAGAGATTTTCTTAGGAAAGACAACTGGTAGTCTGACTACCGGGGCAACCTAACCAAGCCTGCAAACTAAACCAAAAAAGACAGAGACAAGATTTGTAATGAAATGTGGAGCAGTGTAAGTGTGATGGTGCTACACATGTGCTGGCAACCGGTACAGCAACAAGTGCACAGTATGGCTCCTTACATAAAGAAACAACGTAAAATGGTGGTACAAATGGAAAAAAAAAAAAAAGAGTCTCATTAATGACAGTGAGGTGACATAAAGTGATAAAAAAAAATCTCATAAAACTAAAAACGATGCTTGAAAAATATACAGAGTGCAAGTGTGGTATTTAGGGGTGGAAAGTGGAGTGACTGTGCCGGGCCCCGCACCTAAGGGGGCCCCACTTTTGAGGTCCACGTGTCCCGTTCGAGCGGATTTGTCAAGTTATATTCTCCAGTTACATTTTGATAAAGTCTCTGTGTTATCTTGCAAAAATGTAGCTGAATACTGTAATGAGAAAATCCGGCATATGTTAACATTTATTTTTATTAAATTCGCATGCAGGTTTATACAGTCCACACATACTGGTAACAGCGTTTGACGTAACAGGACCCGCGTGGGGTTGGTCTGCCCTAGGCCCCCCCGCACACCCCTAAGGACGCCTCTGGCTGCAGGTTTTCTATCCAACTAAATTCCATAATTAGAAACCAATCCCTGACGATCTCAGACCTTATTTAATTTTATAGCTTGTTAGTCTGCAATGTTAGGTTCTTATATTGTAGATTTTTTTCCTTTCCAAGGATACTATCCAAATGATTTGAAGCCTAAAACAGATCATTTTTAGTCTGTCACATTTTTCCCTTGTGTGTTTTATTAAAAGAAATGGTGAATCATGATCACATGATGAATCCACACACAGGTGTAAACGGAAACAAGTTAGATGGAGAGCTGCTGGCTCCTTTTGTCAATTGCATCTTATAGCTAACTAGCTGAAATACCCACCGTCGCCCGGGAGGAGAAAAATATATCCATCCATCCATCCATTATCCAACCCGCTATATCTTAACTACAGGGTCACGGGGGTCTGCTGGAGCCAATCCCAGCCAACACAGGGCACAAGGCAGGGAACAAATCTCGGGCAGAGCGCCAGCCCACCGCAGGGCACACACACACACACCCACACACCAATCACACACCAGGGACGATTTAGGATCGCCAATGCACCTAACCTGCATGTCTTTGGACTGTGGGAAGAAACTGGAGTACCCGGAGGAAACCCACGTAGACACGGGGAGAACATGCAATCTCAGATCTCCTTACTGTGAGGCAGATCAAAGCAGTCGGCCTTCTCATACTTGGACACTTCCGCCATCTCTTGGCAATTTAAAGAAACATGGGTAAAGAGCGGCACACAGAGACCAAAGCTATCGCTAGATGGCGCCGCGGTGAATGTCTGTTGCAACGTGCGGCCATCTTGTTGATGATGAGTACGGGGACATATGCCGAACGTTGTGTCGGTGAAAAGGTGCCCTGCGGTTCACCATGAACATTTTTCCCAACCAAACATACCCCATGACCTTCTCCTGGTCACAAAGGAGCCCCATCCCCAGTTTGGTGTCGATTGGATGCCCAGTGCAGATTTGTATGGCGGACAAACAAACATACATACACACATACATACATCGACTCTGCTTTATATATTAGATATATAGATAAGGAGCCATTAAAAACAATGAATGCAGCTGTTTAAGGCAAAAATAAGCAGTTAAGGGTGGGGAATCTTAAAAACTGAGACTACTAAAATAAAGCATCAAAATGTCACTTAAGGAATAAGTCCTTCATCAACAATAACCGATTTCTCATTAAGAAATTGGGTTGAAACAGAAAGGCACTGTGGCCCTCCAGGACTGACGTTGCCCACCCCGGGGTAAGGTGTATACACGTAAGCAGTCAAAAGGTTTCATAATGAGATCACGACCTACTCCAATAGTACAACCTCCAGCTGGGGATCTGCAGCTGTGTACACCCACCCAGAAACACTCCGATAGGGTAACTCAAGAGCCTCGGGCCAAACTATGCCCAGACTATATCCTCCTGCACTCAATGCCATTCATGGTGGTGAGTCTCACCTTATCAAAGTGGTGCTTTACGACTGGCATGAGCTCCATCTCCTTCGCCACTAATGAACTAATTTTTAACGGCCTACTGCCAAGATCTAGTCCCATGCATGCTTGTTACCTGGCTGACATCGTGACTAACCCTCAGTCCTTTTTCCTTATGGGTGGATAAGCCTACCTCGTGACTAGTATGATCCTAACAGGGTGTTGTAATTTACTCTCCACAAGAAGGCTGGGCTGGAGTGGTTGTATTATTTTCCCCTACTTCTCTTTGTTTTAATGTGAACCATTGTGATTTATTTTTTTTTTTACCTTACTCTTATTATTTTTTCTTAATTTATCAAATATCATGTGGTAGAACTACATATCATCAGTGAAAATGCAGCTATTGGATGATGCTCTATTCTCAGTGATCCATCTGCATTCTAGAACCTTGTCCTGGTTTTCTTTGTCTGCTCCCACATTCCGAGTCACTGGGGTTTGTACAATGATTTAGTTTTTTTTTTTGTATTTAACACTTGCTTTCTTTATTTTCCTGCAGCATTAAAGCTGCCTTTGCATTTATACAAGGATAATTTAAATAAATAAGCCCGGTTACCATGACATCAGAGGCCTGCCGATTCTGGCAGCATTTATCAAACACAAGGTCCCCGGAGATGAATACTAAATGCGGAGAAGTGCTGGCAGGCAGTCAGGCAGGCTGCCTGCCCCAAAAACACCTGAACTGTCTGCTCTGAAAGGTGCTGCTGGGAGCTCATCGCGATACCTTTTATTTATATAGCGACTTTCTTCTTAAAAAGAGCACTAAGCTGCTGTGTGTGCAAGAAAGCTAAAAGGGTTTTTTTTTTTTTTTTTTCCTTTCTTGTGTACTGTTGCCAGAAAAGGCAGAACTGATATTTAACTGTGGGGGCCGCATCACCCCCTAGGGCATAATGAGTTGAAGCAATAATGAGTTCAAGGTCTGTTACTTTAAGGCTTTTTTTTATCTGCAAGATAAAAATGGATTAAGATTATTATCTTTTGTCGTGGTGGGGGGTATGTTTAGTGATGTTTCTATCACCCTTAGGCTTTTATAGTAAGCCAGAAGAAGAGAAATTCTGCTGTTTGTATTGTGAATTAAAACAGGGAAAATGAGTGGCACCTGTTACATTCTCTTCTTTGTTTTGGCTGAATCTACAGTGAGTCAGTAGGAACACTCCTGGCTAAAGAGACTTTGGACATTTTGCACAGGATTTGGGGTGACCTGCCTTAGACACATAATCAGATATTCAGTTACTGACCTAGGGAACTCTTTGCTTCATAGACATTGGGTACACGGTGAACCAGGGCCACACCTGAGCTGGGTTTCAAAGACTGCAGAGGTTGGCCTCCATCATGTAGGATTTCTGGAGACCTGCCTTAGACACAAATAATCATTGACTGAGGTAGCAGCTCCCTGGCTTCAAAGTCTTCAGACACTTCACCCTGACTTGTAGCACTTGGGGTAATGTGCTTGACCTAGACTAGACACCTTTTGTTCACATAGACTGGCGATTGCCAACGTGGGGCGCAATTTGAGAATTTAGGTACGTTAAACAATTTATAAAATGAAAAAACAGAAATTCACTGTTTAAAAATGAAAGAAAAAAATAAACAAATAATTTTAATTTTTTCCAGAGACATTTATATATTTATATAAACATAATCGGGATGGGCGGCACGGTGGCGCAGCGGTAGCACTGCTGCCTCGCAGTTAGGTGACCCGGGTTCGTTTCCCGGGTCCTCCCTGCGTGGAGTTTGCATGTTCTCCCCGTGTCTGCGTGGGTTTCCTCCCACGGTCCAAAGACATGCAGTTTAGGCGATTCTAAATTGTCCCTAGTGTGTGCTTGGTGTGTGGGTGGGTGTGCTGGCGCCCTGCAGTGGGCTGGCGCCCTGCTCGGGGTTTGTTTCCTGCTTTGCACCCTGTGTTGGCTAGGATTGGCTCCAGCAGACCCCCGTGACCCTGTAGTTAGGATATAGCAGGTTGGATAATGGAGGGATGGATTTCGTATGTAAAACTTGAGACATCAGACCAATGAGATTCTCTTCTTTTTGTGATGTGAACTGCGTTCCTTATTCCTCATTGCTGCATTATATGCATTGAACTTCTCATTGGTTGTCAGCACTCACGTAAACCAAGCCCGACACTACGACTGGGTCACAGGTTGCGACTCACCATTGTATTTAATGGGAACGTGCAGTTTGCAGTCTCTCACGATGTGTTATGGCAGGTTGCTTAATTAATCAACATTGCTGACTCCTCAAGGAGGAACCCATATCATCTGACTTTTGGTGGCAACTCTCCAAGGGGACCCCCCAAAGATCTGAAAGTCGTCATGGATTGGGCCTTATAGACACTAAAAAGGGCAAAATTGGGTTGCGAGAAAAAAAAAAATGTTAAAGAAACTCTGAACTAAAGACAAACTTTAACCTGTTTGATTGTCTTGGAGCAAGTCTTAGGCTAGTTGGAATGAGTGTATTTTAACATTAGGCAATCACGGGCCGAATGGGACACGGCCTTTAGGCCAGCCCACTTCATTATGGTGCGCTGAAGTATTCAGTCAGCCATTATCCAACCCGCTATATCCTAACACAGGGTCACAGGGGTCTGCTGGAGCCAATCTCAGCCAACACAGGGCGCAAGGCAGGAACAAATCCCGGGCAGGGCGCTAGCCCACCGCAGGACACACACACACACCAAGCACACACCAGGGACAATTTAGGATCAACAAACAAAACAAAAAAACTTCAGAAGGCTGGAGAAGAAAATAAAATCTTCAGGTGTTCCAGGCCACAAGACCGCTCAGTCCCATTTAGAACCACCAATGCACCTAACCTGCATGTCGGTGGACTGTGGGAGGAAACCCACGCAGACACAGAGAGAATGTGCAAACTCCACAAACCCTGGTCTCCTTACTGTGAGGTAGCAGCGCTACCACTGCGCCACCGTGCCGCCTAGTGAAGTATTCATCCGAGATGAAACTTAAACTGAAAATGGCCTCTCCTTGTAACTTCTGAAACACTCAGACAGCGCAGAAGATTGGGATGATATCAGTTCTCTTAGCTGTAGCTTGAATTCTTCAGCTCAAGTACATATACAGGGTGGTCCAGATCTAATTATGCAGATCCAGATCGTCTGGATGACTTTGATTTATGCGGGGACGATTCCAGTTCGGCGCGAAGATGATTCTTCATGTCGTCAGTTCGCACACTTCTCGATGGTCCGGGATTTTTCAGGTGATTTTCTATGTAATAAACTTAAGTTACAGCGTAATGAAAATTGCATAGTTAGATCTGGACCACCCTATAGAGGGGATTGCTTGAATAAGCTGTCCCCTCCTGTGCACCGAAGAAAACAGCACGCAGCACTGCAAAAAAACCCAGTGCATTTTGGGAAGTGTATAGTCAGGCGCCTAGTTTGAACTCTTGTCAAGTAAATCAAATGGTTTCACCGTAACTGTGTGGCAGCTCTGAAAGCAATGCAGCAGGGCCTGGAGGCGATCACCAAAGCTTTTTTTTTTTTTTCTCCTCCATGGGTGTATCTTATCATCTGTTAAAAGCAGTCAGGAATGTGGCTACCGCTCAGCATGCAAGTCCTCCTGGTGTAACGTGCATTTGCCGCTGTGCACCAGTCTGCTTGGTAGATATGTACCTGTGGGAGGTCGCGTCTGCCCCTATTCCTCCACACCCCACCTCCCATTACTATAAGTGACATGCCATCTGATGAGAGCTGACAGGCCTGACAGGAGCAGTCAGTGGTGTGCGTGTCTTGGCACGCTACAATGTTGAGAGGATGTGCTCAGTGATCCGCGTTTGACTCCACGCTGCACCCGTCCAGTCCCAAGGATGATTTTGATTTGATGTTTTTCTGCCCTTGTTGAGATGAGGGGGTGGAGCTGCAGATACTGTAGCTAAATATGTGAGGCCCAGTCGCAGCTGCAGCTTCCTTTCTGAGATGGGAATAAATCTGTGATATCATAGACAGGCTCCTCTCTACGGGCTGGGCCATGCTAAGCAAGCAGTGGCAGCTTAGTGTGCTAATTAATATAAAGTACACTTCTGCTCGATTGTTATCTCTGCCACAGACTGTCTTGTAATATTGATTATAATCCGCCTATTGAGGTTTAGCAGTTTTCTTTCTTTCTTTTTTTTTTTTTTTTATTATTTAGTGCAAAGTAATTGTTCAGCTCTGCAGTACAAGATAAGCTATTGTTGCCTTTGCGAGAGTTGCAGTTTGGATCATTGAACATGTAAATGTCACACCTGCCATCATCTTGTGTTTAGTCGTCTGACAAAAATTTAAATTGATTCTTTTGTGTGTGTGTGTGTGTGTGTGTGTGTGTTTTTTTGTTTTTTTTTTAAAAAAACGTATCGGCTTTGGCAGGCCGGGCAAAGTCTGCGGCTTTCGAATAGTCCACAGAGACCAAAGGACAGGGCCGAGAAGCTCAGCAATGCATAGATGAATATGAATTTGTTGACAAATTGTGTGTGTTGTAAGTGACAATGTGTGGGCTTGACTTGGCAGCGAGGCACATGAAAGGCAGAAGAGCAATCTGAATTGTGGGAGCTCATGTTTGAGTTTAGCTTGTTTAAATACCATTAGTTAAGACTCAACATGTCAGAGCTTAGCCTTGTTCTGCTTCATTTGCTTTGAATTTAACAAGTGTTTGAAATAATTTGCGGGTGTTGATGCAGTGGCTTTCAGTGGTCTATCAACAGACATAAAGGATGATGAGACCTGCACCCTGGTAGAGTTAGAAGAAATTTTGGAAGCCGTGCTTCTGATGATCACTGCTGCTCTCTAATTTGTATATTACTGTCATTTCCCCATTTTGGGCAGTGATGCAGTGGATTGTGGGAATAAAGGCTGTTGAAGTCACTGTTAGGCCAGGTTTATACTTTACACTACACATGCTCCAGCAGACGCTCCTGCTACGCAAGCGTTTTTACTGTTTACTGTTTACGTACAGTCATGGCCGAAATTATCAGCACCTCTGGAATTTTCCCAGAAAGTGCACCATTTCTCCCAGAAAATTGTTGCAATTACAAATGTTTTGGTATACACGTTTATTCCCTTTATGTGCATTGGAACAACACAAAAAAACAGAAAAAAAAAGCCAAATCTGACATAATTTCATACAAAACTCAGAAACCGGGCTGGACAAAATTATTGGCACCCTCAACTTAATATTTGGTTGCACACCCTTTGGAAAAAATAACTGAAATCGAGCGCTTCCTCTAACCATCAACAAGCTTGTTACACCTCTCAAATGGAATTTCCGACCACTCTTCTTTTGCAAACTGCTCAGGGTCTCTCAGATTTGAAGGGCGCCTTCTCCCAACAGCAATTTTGAGATCTCCCCATAAGGGTTCAATCAGATTTAGATCCGGACTCATTGCTGGACACTTCAGAACTCTCCAGCGCTTTGTCTTCAACCATTTCTGGGTGCTTTTAGAGGTATGTTTGGGGTCATTGTCCTGCTGGAACACCCATGACCTCTGACGCAGACCCAGCTTTCTGACACTGGGCCCTACATTGCGCCCCAATATCTTTTGGTAGTCTTCAGATTTCATGATGCCTTGCACACAGTCAAGGCATCCAGTGCCAGAGGCAGCAAAACATCCCAAAACATCTTAGAACCTCCACCATGTTTGACTGTAGGTACTGTGTTGTTCTTTTCTTCGTACGCCTCATTCCGTTTTCTGTAAGCAGTAGAATGATGAGCTTTACCAAAAAGCTCTACCTTGGTCTCATCTCTCCACAAGACGTTCACCCTGAAGGATTTTGGCTTCCTCAAGTACATTTTGGCAAACTCCAGTCTGGCTTTTTTATGTTTCTGTGTCAGCAGTGGGGTCCTCCTGCCATAGCGTTTCATTTCGTTCAGATGTCGTTGGATACTTCGAACTGACACTGTTGCACCCTGAGTCTGCAGAACAGCTTGAATATGTTTTGAAGTTGGTTGGGGCTGTTTATCCACCATTCGGACTATCCTTTGTTGCAGTCTTTTATCAATTTTTTTCTTCCGTCCACGTCCAGGGAGATTAGCTACGGTGCCATGTGTTCTGAACTTCTTGATTATGTTGCGCACAGTGGACAAAGGAACATGAAGATCTCTGGAGATGGACTTGTAGTTTTGAGATTGTTGATATTTTCCCACAATTTTTGTTCTCAAGTCCTCAGACAATTCTCTGCACTTCTTTCTGTTCTCCGTGCTTAGTGTGGCACACACAGACACACAACAGAAAGGTTGAGTCAACTTTTCTCCACTTTAACTGGCTTCAGGTGTGATTGCTGTATTGCCAGCACCTGTTTCTTGCCACAGGTGAGTTCAAACGAGTATCATATGCTTGAAATAAACCGACTTACCCACAATTTTGAAAAGGTGCCAATAATTTTGCCCGGCCCATTTTTGGAGTTCTGTGTGGCATGATGTCAGATTTGGCTTTTATTCTCTGTTATTTTGTGTTGTTCCAATGCACTTAAAGGAAATAAACGTGTATACCAAAACATTTGTAATTGCAACAGTTTTCTGGGACAAATGGTGCATTTTCTGGGAAAATTCCAGGGGTGCCGATAATTTCGGCCATGACTGTACATCTGGAGGAATCCACCAGGTGGCATTGCTATATATCATCACGGTAAGAGCAGGTTCGGCTTCTCTGTGTTGTGAATTGCCTGGAACACCCATTAAATTCCAATGATACCTTACCACAATATCTCAGAAAAGGATGTTTAATGATTAAATCAATCAATCCAGGGATGCGCCCATTCCAGCAAGCATTGGGCACAAGGCAGAAACAATCCCTGGACGAGGCATCAGCCCATCACAAGGTGAATACAAGCACACAAACATACACTAGTGTCATTTTAGTGGCACCAAATCCCCAAATCTGCATATCTTTGGAAGGAAACCGGAGCACACTGTGGAAACCCAGCAGGAAAACATGTAAACTCCAGGCGGGGAATACCAGCGACATGACTCCCTGCGTGACAGCACTGCTACTGCTCCACCACTGTATCGCCCCCATGTGTGTAATTATTAACAGTATTCATTATTTAAACCAAATTAATGATTTATCTGTAACATACATACTTTAATGCATTTCATCATGAAAGTGATATCAAGTATAAATCTAAGGATTCTAAATGTGCAGAGAGCTGGAATATCATACATGTAATGTGTTCTGTGTGGTGATCTGTTGCTGTCTGCCGCTGCTGTCAGGTCAGGAGGAAGCCCCAGAAAACAAAAAAGAAACGGCACAAAAGATGGTATGTGAGACTTTTAAAATGTATCGTGTCGTTACGATCGGGAATATGCGACGCTTGAATATAAAAGCACCACGAATGCATCTGTATGTCGCCATTTTGCTTCACCACATCGAACCATTCATCAAACATCGAAGTACGCACATCAATCCCGTAGGATCCGCATAGCGACTTTCTGTCACATGTAGATCGTAAACAGAGACTCTGACGTCACATTCCGACTTTTATCACACTGCGCCCCCCCGTCTTTTTGCTGGTACTGCAACTCGCGCACACGTTGCGTTAATTTCTGAGGACCTGCTCAGATGACGCGTCAAATAAACGTGTGGCAGCCATGATGTGTGCGCGTATGCGTTCTGAGAGTGAAGTATAAACGAGCCCTTAAACTAATATCGTAATGCCAGAGATTGTGTGAAGTGCAGTTCTGACCATCGTTGCCCTGATTTCGATAGGAGCCAAGTAGATGACACCGTGGATTATGAGAAATGTAAAATGGAACATTACTGGCCTAATATCTATAGGAGAGGGGAGAGTGAGATAATGAATTGAGGGAATTGTAGTTGTGGTTACCATATTGATGGGGGATACTGCAATCACAAGCAATAGTAATTTTAGAGATACCATTTGTGGCATTATGTCTTCCCACTTCATCAAGTACCCCGGTCCGTACTCATTTGGTGGTTAGGGTTAAGGCAGTGTTCATTTCCATTGCTGCTCAATTAGCACAAAAAGTAAATGAAAGTTCGGTTGCATTTCCTCAATAGTAAAAAAAGCAACGAGAACTCATTAAGCAGGTGTTGCTGTACTCTTAAATACAATATAATGGCCAAATGCCATTTCAAACAGGACTGACTTTTTTTTTTTTATCTACATAGTAAAATAAATTGTTCTGTAATACTGAGGAGGTGATTCTGGGTAATAAAAAATACCTCCAATTTTTCCAATTGAGATCCTACTAATAAATCAATGGAGAAGTGACAAGTATGAGTGTCATCATGGATTCTGGAAGCTGTCTTTTAATTTTTCTAAACTATCACTGCATCATAATGCTGCACTGGTAACACAAGAATAGGTAGCAATGCAGATTTTGGGTGTGTACTCTTGTCACATTCCCATGTACCTATCTGGAAGAACAAGTTGCATCATGGTCCTGATGATTGTGGCAATTGTATATGGCAAGGAAAAACAGTTTAAAGACTTGGACAATTTTCGGAATTGGATGAAAACTCGGAAAATATGGTTTAATGTAGAAAAGAGCAATGTGTTATATGTGAGCAAAAGGAATGTCAATTATAAATAAAAGATTGGAAAAACTGTTGTATGGGAGGCAACCTCTGAAAAGGATTTAGGGGTTTATTTTGACACAATATTTTCATCAGCTGAGCAATTAAAAAGGCAAATAAAATGTTGGGTGTTATCATAAAGACTGTTAAGTACAAAATTAAGGAACATTATGCTCAAACTGTACTATGTGCAGTTCTGGTCGTCACTCTACAAAAAAGACATAGCAGCACCTGAAGCTGTGCAGGGAGGAGCGACCAGGGGCATCCCTGGACTTAAGGACATGTTCTACTCAGATAGACTCTGAGAATTAAACCTGTTTAGTCTTGAGCAGAGGAAACTGCGTGTGGACCTACTCTAGG
>NC_053170.1:14775361-14875361 GCF_016835505.1 Polypterus senegalus | reverse complement strand
CCACAGGCACTTGCACATTGTGCTGAACTGCTAGCTTTTAACAACCACACAGTGACCCCATACACCAGGTTTTATGGGTAATGAAGTTGTGCAGCTCAACACATACTGGAAAAATGTACATATTTCAATTTCAAACCCACTGATAAACGAGAAACAGAACATTTCAAAAATGGTATTTGTGAGCGTTGCTTCAAAAAAGTAGTCATTAAGTCCTCAAAATAAATAATTTGTGAACCCACTTAAAACACAAATCACCCCAATTATTTTGCTCAGGCGACGCTCTCTGCATTGTCAGTCTCACCTTTCACCTCTGGAGTATGACATTTATGATTCATTGTTTATAAGCTAGTCTTTGCAGTAAAGTGTATTGTTAAAAGATACATTTGTATTGCTTGTCTATTTAAAAAAAAAAAAATCACGCCGTTTGTTTTAAGTGGAAAACCGTACCTTATAATTTTGCATATTCTGTAGGCTACTGTTGGTACTGAAGTGATTTGCTTTGTTTGAATAAAAATTGTTTAAATTAAAAATCATCATTTGCTTCAAGTAAAAACAATTGACTACAACATGGCCAATGTTACTCTTCCCCAGTTGAATAACATAACCAACCTACCCGCTCACCCTACACATAAGGAAAGAATTAGGTGTGCACACTGGGACATTTTCACTGTCCACAGACAAATGTTTCGCCCTTGAATGCTTGATGCCAAGATTTGAGCATCTAACACCAAGCAGCATTAGATGTGTGATGGACTGACGTAATGACCCCAAGTAAGTGTGTGCTTGCTGTGGAATAACCAGTATGCATTTCTGAGTGCACCCATTAGTCAATGAGTACATTTGTAAGACGTTTTCTTCAGTTGGTTTTTCAGGTTTGACCAGAATTATCATTGCATAGTTTTTGACTATGTTTATTATTATATGTCTTTTTCCCTCTATATCTTTTAAAAAGAAAATGTTGGCGGACTGGAACGTCTCGTGCTGCCACTTCACATCATCATGTGATGGCTGTTCTGCCAGAGAGGAAAGGCAAAATTATTTTTTTTACTTTTTTTATTTTTTGTTGTTTAATGGCCAGACAAAAAGACACTGTTTAGCTGAGTTGCAACATAGGCAGGCCAACCTGCTTCTTCAAACTCAAATTTCCCTGGCAAGAAAGGATTGGTATATGGATCATAACAGCGGACAACGTGACAGTCAAAACCAGGAGGTGTAAAAAATAAATAAATAAATAAATCACAAACCAAAGCACAAATGCAAAACTTATAGTTGTACTAAGAATGCAAAGTATTCTTAAACTGTAAGTCTCTCAAAATACAACAATGCATTAAATTCACTGTCAACAATCTTGGATGCATCGGAAATGCTGCACTGCCCATTTAAAGTATCACACTGCTTGACCACGCCTCCAGTAACCAAGCAACACATCCCAGCAACTGTTCCGCAAAACTTTGGCTTTCCTTCACTCATTGAACAAATTCTTCTGATTGGCTGTGAAATCTTTGCTGATGACCTACGGATAGTAACTAGAACATTAGAACAATCTAGACGAGAACAGGCCACTAAGCCCAACAAAGCTCGCCAGTCCTATTCACTTAATTCTTCTGGTTTTGAAAGTTCCTAAAGTGTCTATAGCCTCTGTGCCCTATCCATTTAAAGGAGGTGGGCTTCTTTTCCCTGAAACATCTGTTTAAAATCCTTTTTTAAAAACTTGTTCTAGATTTCTAGTGAATGTAGTTCAACTAGCCATCCCCCGTGGCTTCACCCGCATATTAGTGAAACAGAATAGTAGAGGAGGGCCCCGCGCAGCTCTCTACTCCTGACGTCACTCTTCCCCCTCCCCTCTGCCCGCAGCCTCTGTCTCGGGTTAGCGTGAATATGTCGCTCTTGCAAGCGAACTGTGATTCTTAGCGCAATGATAGAAGTTGCAAAATCAACCGGAATATTCAAGCAAATTATAGAAAAAAAAACCCATCTAAATCCATTAAGTAGTTCTCTTGTTCGCTAACTAAGCGGAGTTAAAGTTACGCTCGAGGCAGACGCGCGAGTGAGGAGGGCCTCACAGCCCAATGAGTCTCTCTCGGATTCATGCTAATAAATTGGTACTGCAAGCGAACTGTGATACTTGGCACAATGAGACAGTTGCAAAATCAATGGAATGTTCAAGCAAATTATAGAAAAAAAACCAATCTCGCTCCATCTTATATATCGGAATGTCTGACATCTTGTATTCCAAATCATAACCTTAGATCCCCAAATGAGTGTCTGCTTAGAATTCCAAGAGCTAACCTTGAAAGAAGTGGTGAGGCGGCCTTCTGCTGTTATGCACCTAAAATCTGGAATAGCTGACCGATAGAAATTCGCCAGGCTAATACAGTGGAGCACTTTAAAACACTGCTGAAAACACATTACTTTAATATGGCTTTTTGATAACTTCACCTTCATTTCATCCTGATACTCTGTATATTCAATTCATTATCATAGCTATTCATGGTGGCTCTAAAATCCGTACTGACCCCTACTCTCTCTTCTGTTTCTTTTCCCGGTTTTCTGTGGTGGCGATCTGTGCCATCACCACCTAATCAAAGCACTGTGATGTTCCTACATTGATGGACTAAAAGCCAGAAGTCTGCATGACCATCATCATCATCAAGTCCTTCCAAGATAACCCTAAATACAAAGAGGACTGTTTCATTTATGTTAGGTAGAATGCCCAGAGGGGACTGGGTCGGTCTCATGGTTTGGAACCCCTGCAGATTTTATTTTTTTTCTCCAGCCATCTGGAGTTTTTTTTTTTTGTTTGTTTTTTCTGTCTTCTCTGGCCATCGGACCTTACTCTTATTCTATGTTAATTAGTGTTGTCTTATTCTAATTCTTACTTTGCCTTTTATATCTCTTTTCTTCATCATGTAAAGCACTTTGAGCTACATTATTTGTATGAAAATGTGCTATATAAATAAATGTTGTTGTTGTTGATCTAAATCCATCAAGTAGTTCTCTCGTTCGCTAAATAAGCTGAATTAAGGTTATGCCCTGAGGCAGACGCGTGAGTGAGGAGGGCCCCGCACCCTTCACCACAGCCCGATGAGTTCTCTAGGATTCGCGCAAAAAAATCAGTACCACAAATGACCTATGATACTTAGTGCAATGAGAAAGTCACAAAATCAATGGAATGTTCAAGCAAATTATAGAAATAAACCTGATCTAAATCTGTCAAGTAGTTCTCTCGTGAAAAGCGGACAGACATACAAACGGGCCTCAAAAACTGTAAGAAATTTTGAGCTTGGACCACGAAATTTTTAAAACCGTTTCTTAGCGAGCACCTATGGGCCAAGGGTAACCTGCATTCCAAATTTCAAGTACCAAGTTCTCATGGTTCGAGAAATTTCTTGTTGAGTGAGTCAGTGGTATTTGGTTTTACATATATATATATATATATATATATATATATATATATATATATAGATAGATAGATTTCAAAAATGTTAAGCAGCTATATCTAAGACTTGGGAAAATCCTAATGCATGGAGCAGAGCCTTTTTTAGAATCCAGTCATACCGTACAGAACATAAATGTGTTGGCATTGAAACTGCTGCTGCAACATAGTGGTAACTGTGATATGGTGTCTTGACACAAAGATGTGGTGAATAAGTTTATGAAACTGTCCTTTTCAGATCTTCTTTTGCAAAACAACACCAACAGTTTCAGATCAACGTACCACATGACAATCACACTTTGTTTTTTGAGAGCTAAAGGGCATTTCTTGGTTTTATTATGCCATCGCCTATATTGCTTCTGTGTTTCCTGGCACCCTGTCCGCTAACGGTTTCTGACAAATTTGTGTGTGGGGATTACTCTTTGAGGGTTAGGCACTGTCATGCCCATTTCTGTGTTCACCTTTAAAAATATGAGTGATTTGCCCCTTTCTCTCCTTTGCTAAGCTAAAGATATCTGAACTTTATTTTCCCATATTAAGTCAAGATTGGATTTATTATCATGTGTACAGAGTACAGTAAAATTCTTACTTGCATATTTGTCCAAAACACAACATATTGCCAATCTATGACATTATGATGAGCAAGTATTGCTAGTCAAATGTGAAACCTAAAGAAATATTCCACCCAAAAATATTGTTTTATACACTATTGGTCAAATATTTTAGAACACCTCCAAATTTAAACAGTTGAAATGCAATGAATGAGCTAAAGTGGTGAAAAGGTAAGCGGTATACTGTCAGAGGATTAAATTTAAAGTTTAGGTTAGCAAAGCCTGAAAAAAACGAAATATCAGAATATTAAAAACTAGCTGTGTAAGCCCCTGCTATAAAAAGCCCAGGGTCCTAGAAACTACTGAAATTGTCAGAAAAAAATTGAAATGTAGAGATGTCAGGCAATTGAATGGAACTACTCTGGGCATCTTTCTCCTAGGAGGATTCGTTTTGCCGATGTGCTTGCATCGCTTGTGTGTTAGTGGCAGGAGAAAAAGTAAAAAGGATACCATTTCGCCGATGTTAGTGGCTAAGCAGCTTTGTCTTTCTTCTTCTGAGTTTTTATTTTGCTGACGTGCTTGCCTCGCTTGTGTTATTAGCGGCTAAGTGAATTTTCTGTTTCCTTGGAAGTGGAGCCCTTACCCCGGCTCCACCTCTCACTTCCAGGCCAGAGTGACACGCACACTTCTACCCGTAGAAGATGAGCCAGGAAACAACTAATGTGGTTTACAACCTACAGATATTCTGCAGCAATTTAAGTAAATAAAGCCTTGCAGGTTGAAGCACATAGTTTGTACAGGTTTCCCAACTTCTGTAGATTACTGCAGAGTTGGAAGTGATTGTGTTACTATACCATCTGATGTACTACTTGGTCAATATTCCAATGGTAATGGCAAGGAAATGGTAATTAACAAATGAAATGAGACAGAGCATTTATTACCCATAGAAGTACAGGGCTTTTATTTAGAGAAATTGCCAAAAAAACACCAAAGTGTCAGTGAGTCCGGTGGTATCATACACAATCCAAAAGCAATTGAAAATTGGAAGAAACTCTGATGAGAAGAGATCTAACAGAGCCCGAGTCACAACCCAATCAGAAGACAACTTTCTGAGGGGCAACAGCTTGCATGATAGGCACCTCCCAGCAGGTTTGACAAGGTGAGTGACAATAGGAAAGCCATTCCTTAAAGAACAAAATAAGGGCCTTGAAAAACCAGCTGTGGACTATTGCAGACTGGAAGAAAGTGGCACAAAGTTTCTGCTGTGAAGCAGAGGCACAGACTTGTTTTTCGACCTGCACTGTTAAGCTGTGCTTGAATTGTTGTACTTTGAGGCGTCAATCATGGAAGCTGGTGACCCTCAGAAATGTGTCTTCTGATTGGCTTGTGACTTTGGGTCTGCCAGACTTCTTCCAGTTTCCATTTGCCTTTGGATTGAGTAGGACACCACCGGACTGACTGACACTTTGATTTTTTATTTTGCTATTTCTCTAAATGAAAGGCTTACACTTCTAATGGTAAAAATGCTCTGTCTCATTTCATTGGTTAATTGCTGTTTTCTTGCTATTATCACTGGAATTGACAACTTTCTGCAGTGTAATATTGTCCAAGAAATATTTCAGTAGTACATCAGAGGGTGTAGTAACACAGTCTGTTCCAACTCTGCTTTTTTAAGTAATCGGCAGAAGTTGGGACACCTGTGCCAATTGTTTGCTTCAACTTACAAGGGTTGATTTACTTGAATTGCTGCAGAACGTCTGTAGGTTGTAAGGTTGTTCCCTGAAGAAGGCCCATTTGTAATATTCTGAAATTTCCTTTTTTTTCAGTTTTTGCTAACCTAAACTTTAAATTTAAACCTCTTGCAGTTTACTGCTTACCTTTTCACCATTTTAGGTCATTCATTGCAATTCAACTGTTTAAATTTGGAGGTGTCCTAAAACGTTTGATTGGTATTGTATGTGATACACATCCGCGTGTGGAGACCACCTCCCTGTTTTGGTGGGGTAAGCAATTCCACCCCGGAATGAGAGAGGACACTGTTGCTAACAATATCTTCTCCTTCCTCCTCCATGGCCAAGAAAAGATAACCCAGTGGAGATTCGAACACACGGTATTGTGGAAATTACGTCTTTCCTATTGATCATCAACACAGAGTTTCTATGAGGTAACTGTTAATATTAATAATAAATTATTTAAGAAATGCAGACATTTTGAATGTTTTGACCAGATACAGTATGTGGTTTAACACAAGTTACATTAGAACTTTTTCTCTTTTTTCCATTGACATTTTTCAGAATCGGCTGCCGTTGTCCAGAATTGGTCACTGCTGGGTTCCATTGCGTTTGAATCTTTAATAAGTAATTTATTCACAAAAACATGAGATTGAAATTTTTCTCAGCCACAACTACAAACTACATGAGGGAAGTAACACACAAAAAAATATTTTTTGGGTGGAATTTTTGTTTAAGGCCATTTCACATCATGCAACCTTTTGTAGTGATTTTCAATCACAGATTTCATTTACATAATCTTAAGTGAGTTGGAGACAGTCGCAGCTCCCTCCTTTGACTGCCAGATGTGTAGTGTGAAATACTCAGCGACTTGGTCCAACAAAATAAACAGGTTTGATTTTGTCTTATGTCATAGGGAGAGGCTTTATGTGTATGAGAGCTGACAATCAATGAGCGTTTAGACAGAACTACAATGAGAAGCATTGGGATATTGTACCTCACAAACAGAAGAGAGGCTCATCTGTTTAATGTCACATGTTTTACATGCAACAATAGATTGGTGGATAAAAAAAAAGAGATTTGTCTGACCAATGTCACCTGTTTTATGTACAACATTAGAATGGGGGGAAGAAAGGGACAAGATTGTGACTGAACTGTACAACAACAACATTTATTTCTATAGCACATTTTCATACAAATAATGTAGCTCAAAGTGCTTTACATGATGAAGAAAGAGAAAAAAGACAAAGTAAGAATTAAAATCAGGGAACACTAATTAACATAGAATAAAAGTAAGGTCCGATGGCCAGGGAGAACAGAAAGAACAAACAAAAGAAAAAACTCCAGATGCCTGGAGAAAAAATAAAATCTGCCGGGGTTTCGAGGCCATGAGGCCACCCAGCCCCCTCTAGGCATTCTACCTAATATAAATGATCAGTATTACAGTACCTGTGGACCCTTCGCATGGACACCAGCTCCATCAGGCAGCACATTATTGGTTTTCAGAAAAACAGACACGCTTACAAGTCACATAATGATACATTCCCTGCGATTTCAAATTGTGTAAATTGATGTAATCTGGTTACAAGATCGCCAACTGTTGTCATCAAGTTTGACATCCCTTGTGATGTGAAGTTGTGTAATGTGACATCAGCTTTAGCTTGAAACCTCTGGATTTTTCCTTTTTCAAAACTGATATGTAAATTTTAGTTCAAATAGGTAGCACAGAAAAAGGAGAAAATTGCTATAACTATACAACATCTATCTATCTATCTATCTATCTATCTAATATATAAAAATGACATAAAAACAAATCTGTCTTATTAGTTTATCTTCTTATATAATACGCTACTGTGGCTGTTTGTTTGTCTGTCAAGGATTTCAAATCACCTGTAGCTTGCAAACTGTTTGACCGATTGACCTGAAATTTGGTATGCATATACTATGTGACGTCTACTATCTGCTTTCGGGGTGATGATTGACCTTCCTCATTTTATTTTTATTTTATTTTATTGTAGAATCAACTCTCAGCAGTAGGGTGGCACATGCGAATGGGTGCCATTCTTATCCCTCCCACCTTTGCCATCACTTCTCCTACCTCTTCATATCTTAAGTGCCCGCTTAAGTGAATAATTAGGAAAGGATACTAAGTAAGTGCAACACAAACACTGACTTAATCAGTTGTAACGTGAAAAGATGCCAACGAAAGAAGAGAAGAAGCGGGCCGCTCAGGAAGCAGCAAGTGCAACAACGTCTGACCAAACGAATGCTAAACGTACAGAGAAAGAGGATTAAAACTAGTATTTGGCCAAGTCAAGTGTATTCACGGCACGTTATCGTGCAGTGCGCCGTTACTGGTCATTAATAAACACTATCCAGGAACACAACACTTGAGCATTCGTTTAGTTACCTAGATTAGAGTTGTTTATGAGTGACACTATCTGAAGTCTAAAATTCTCTCTCTTCCTTTCCTCCTAATGAACGTGAGACTTCTATAACAGAAGTATCTGGAGTACTACGTTGTAAGTAGAGGAAACCTAAATCACTCTATGTATTGGTTAGTGTCTGTGACTATAAGTTGCTGAATGTAAGGAGGCACAAACGTCATGAAAATGCCTGTACGGAAAGAAACCACTGATGAATCTTCCAACACTTTAATTCCAGCAAAGGCAATAAAATAACATAAATTCTGCAAGAAGAACACAATATACAATTGGAAGCTTGTTAAGGGCAGATCTGGCGCAAATCGTCAAGGGTTTTTCTTCACACGAAGAACCACAGACACATGAAATAAATGACCAAGTAATGTGATGGAGTGTAAGACAGCCTACAAATCTCAAAATGATTATTATTTTGGATGACAGAGGTGAATAGGATGGATGAGCTTGTTGGGCTCAATGGCCTGTTCTTGTCACAGTTGTTCTAATTTGCTAATAAAATTGTTATTTGGATGAGATGCCACAGTCTGCCAAACACCTGAGTAAACAGTACTCGCATTTCAAGATCGAGAGTCTAAAACAGCTCAGTTTTCAGAATAAAGTCTGGTCTCAACAGCATGAGGATGAGAATGTGGCCCACGTTCTCATCCCTTACACTGTGACTGCTTTCTCTGTCTGCGTCATTGTCCTCCAAGTTAAAATTTGAAATAAAATCCTAGAATTTTGCGATTTGTTTTGAGGAGGAAAAACACATTCGTTTTTGAAGTACTTTTGTGCAAGTGGAATTTGTAAAGGTTGAAAAATACACGCCGTGTTCTGTTTTATCAAGCACATAAGGTCGCTAGTAGTTTCTGATCATTGGAGTGGTGCAGCAGGATGCTATGCAGAGTCTGCCATGAGGTGCTGAAACTTTTGTCTAATAAAGTGCTCGTGCAGACTTGAATGAGGGTGTATGTATAAAAGTCAGCTTCCATCAAACCGTTAAAAACAGAATTCTTTGTCATGAAGGACCAGCGTCTTTTTCATCTTGGTACGAAAACGTGCCTGTCACACACTTCTTTCTAAAATGACAGTAATCTGTATGACGCGTACCCTGAGCAAGTCACTTTTGCTGTTTGTGTGCAGATTTAAAGAGTATGTGCATGTAAAGTGACTCAGTGAGGGATTGCCATTATGGCATTGATTTAACAGAATACATCTTTTACATTTCTTGCTTATTCCAACAGGTGAAACAGTATCTCTGGTTGATGTGGACATCTCCCGACGGGGTCTGAATTCAACTCATCCGCCGACTCCACCTCCCCCTCCTCGACGCAGCCTCAGCTTGCTAGGTACTGGAGCCGTTTCCTGTTCCCTCTGTGTTTGTGTGTGTGTCTAAGGGTTGTCGGCCTCCGTTTCCATTTGAAAAGCAAAATGATTGTGCTTTCTGGTCCAGATTTGGGAAATGTGGATGGCAAGTTACTCTTCTTGCCCTAGCAAATCGGCCAGCCTGTAAGCCTGGCCTGTGTGTGGTTATTAGCAGGCTGGGTTTTTTTTTTTTGTCATATTGTAATGAGAAGGTGCTGTTCATCTTCTTGGTGTCTTCATGTCCCTGCAAGGCAGCTGGGGTCTCTTCAATCTAGTGTAATATTTCTGCTCATCTGCTTGGTGGCCTTATTCTTGTGTGAGCGCTGCTATTGATGTGCTTGCTTTTCTCATTACTGTACAGACTCCTGCTCTTCTTTTTAGATCTCGTCTTTCTCCCACGAGAAAGCTTGGCTCTCCCATTCTAGTAAGATGCTGCTGGTCATCAACTTAGTTGATATTTTCTGGAGTAAGGCTGCTGCTCATCAGTTTGGTCTCTTCGTTCTAATGTGAGGCTGCTGCTTATCTGCTTAGTCCCTTCATTCTAGTTTGAGGCTGTAGCTTGCTTTTTCCTTTTTTGTACAGACTGCTGACTGTCGGTTTTTTTTTTTTTAAGCACAAGGTTACTACTCATCATCGTGGTCCAATTGTTCTACTACTAATGCTGCTGATTTCTTCATTCTAGTGTGATGTTGTCACTCATGTACTCACGCTTTTCACTACTACACAGACTGCTGGCTTTCGTCTTAAGTCTCCTCATTCTCATGTGAAAATGCCACTCACGTGTTGTCTCTCCTGATTCTGCTTCTGCTTTTGGACTGATTGCCTTCCTCATTTTTCTGTGAAGTTGGCCACTCTTCTCCTTGATCTCCTCATTCTCTTACGAGGAGCGTGTTCATCCAGCCTGTCTCCTCATTCTTGTGGAAACCTGCTTCTCTTCCACTGAGTTGTAAGTAAACATGCCATTTATCTGTTCTGTCTCCATGTTCTGGGATTAGGCTGGTGCTCTTCTGTTAGCAGACAGATGTCCCGCATCTTACTCTCCTCTTTCTCGCCCGAGACTATCACTCATCTGCTACTGCTTTCACTCTGTTTGGGGTCAGTGTTCATGGTCCATTTTTATTTTCTTATTCAGTACAATCCTTTAATCTCCATCTGTGCACTTACTGAATCCTGTGGATGACATCTTTCTTTTTCACTCTGCGTTCTTGGCTTTTACATCCTGCTGTTGGTTCACAGCCAGTTTTCTAGTGTTCTTCTGTGGTTTTTCAGCACTCCGTATCACTTAAGCAAAGGAGCTGCTTACTGCGTACAACATAGCATCCTATGTAATTTGGACAGATGAAAGTTTCTTTTCAGAGCCTCTCCTAGTTTGTGTTACCTAACACCTGAATGCTTCAGATCTTTGCAGTATCTGCTGTCACTTTAACTCTGTAAATAATTCAGATGAATTATCTACTTTAGAATTGTCATTTGTCAAATGCTGCTTGACAGGTGGTGCCTTTAGTGGTCTCCTCAGCCATGGCTCTTTGGCCTGGCTAATTCTGTGTTGCTTGGCCGAGTGACTTAGACAAAGTATAAGAACCTGAGAGGACCCCTTGTGCTAGTCAACTGTCCTCCATCTCTCTTACTTAAGCAGGGCCTGCAGGCAGTACGCCTTAACTTTAAAACACTCGTCTATGTAGTTAGTGTGTGTGTGTGTGTGTGTGTGCAGTATCTCTAGGTCGATCCCATTCTTCTGTTATGCTCTTGATGAGTGCGTTTATATGTGCACATGCAATACCAGGATGAGGTGAAAAACCCAGTTAAGGCAGAAACCGTTAACATGAATGAGTCCACTTATGGTGTTCTTCCTCATTAAACTGCGCACAAAAGAAAACATCGTCACCAGCTGCTGTGAATCTGAAAATAAGTACAGGGCACTATGGGAAATATTACTTACAAAAAAAGCAGAGGTGGGGACAAGTCGCATATGATCAAGTCCAAGCAAGTTTCAAGTGTTAACCATCAAGTCTCGAGTCAAGTCTCAAGTCACAGTTAAGACAAATCAAGCAAGTCAAGTCAAGTCAAGGGTTCACCCTAAGCAAGTCAAGTCGAGTCCTGATAAGTTTCAAGCCAAGTCAAGTCAAGTTGCAGTACTAAAACAAACAGAGGTTAAATTTTCGATACGTTTATTTTTGCACAGAAAAATTTTTACAGAAAAGATGAACTTATATACATATATTATGTATCTTATTTGCATTGCTATATTTAAATTATATGCATATCTGTGCTACATTAATATCTGAAAATAAAATTGTGTTGCTTACACAAAATGTTTAAAACTAAAAAATCCAGTCTAAAATGTATAATGCAATTCAGTCTGAAAGGATTAGTTTACTTTGACAACAACAATGTACAGATAATGTACTCACCCCCTTGTCATCCAATATGTTCATGTCTTTCTTTCCTCAGTCATAAAGAAATTGTTTGTTTTTTTGTTTTGAGGAAAACATTTCAGGATTTCTGTCTATATATATATAATGGATATGTATGGCGCCCCGAAGTTTGAACTTCCAAAATGCAGTTTAAATGAAGCTTCAGAATGCCGAAATGATTGGTTATTTTCCAAACAAATTGACAATTTATATACTTTTTAGCCTCAAATGCTGGTCTTGTCTCCTCTCTGTGCAGTCTGTGTGATTCGGGTAAATACAGTTAATAGATGTCAAAAAAACAACAATCTCTTTTATATCTTTAATGTCAAAAACATCCTGCAATGCTGTTTTTACCTTTTTTTGTAAAGGGCATTTGAGCTTCTATACATGTTAACTGTGTAAACACTGTGTCTGCACTTTTGCTGCAATCTAAGACTGTATTTACCGAATCACACAGACTGCAGAGACAACACAAGACCAGCGTTTGAGGTTAAAAAGTATATAAATTGTCCATTTGTTTAGAAAATAACCGATTGTTTCGCTAGATAAGACTCCTCCTCCTCGGCTGGAATCGTTTAGAGTCTTCTGAAGCTGCATTTAAACTGCATTTTGGAAATTCAAACTTCGGGTGCCATACATATCCATTATATAGAGAGAAATCCTGAAATGTTTTCCTCAAAAAAACAATTTCTTAATGATCGAGGAAATGTTTTATATATGATGCTTTAATACTTATGCTGTCCATTATAAGGCACAGTAGGGGATTTATCCACTCTTTTTAATCTAACGTTAGTGATGAATCTCGTTAATTAAAATGAACGGATCTTTTTCATTTCAGCAGAATATAAATATAATGTATGTTAATATAGCCCAGTGATGAAGTTATGAAGCTTAATCGTCATCTCTGCGGTGGACGCAATATACACGTTTCATACATAATATATAATCTGATATATTTGTTTTCTATTTGAACTGGTTTCATTGTTATACAGCACACAACATTTTGTTGTTATTGTGAGTGTACACAAAAAAATTATAGACACTTAACGTAACCGATTCGAACGATGAAATTATTCTTGTCTGTATGACCAAAAGTTTTGAACGAGTTATTGAAGGAGAAGTGATTGCACCGACGCTTTCATCTTAGATTTTCATGCAGTATAACGTTACATGAGCTGCCATTCAATTAACCACACGCAGTCAGTCCATACAAACGCTTGAAAATGTGCACATTTAATATAGACATTATAGTTTACATGTAATATCGAGAAGCCCTTTCATTTCAAGTTGCACTCAACATCAAAATGTGGCTACGCCACTGGTAACGTTATAGCGTTTTATTTATGAGATGATCATCACATTTCTGATAAAAAAACATGCAACCAAGGCCAAATTATGACAAACAGAAAAGATTAATTTAATTAATTAGTAATCGTTTTATTAAATTGACTATAAAGAATTCGACTTCCTTACCTTTCCTTGTGGTTTTTGAAGTGCGGATGAAATTTGATGTTGTGGTTGTCGTGTCTGATACTCTCGCGTTGCATTCTCTGCATCTGGCAAATCTTTTTTTGTTAGTACGGTCTAGTTCAAAGTCCTTATAGCCAAACGTGACTATATGAGGAGCTCGACTATTGTCTGCCATGTTTGGCGCGGTTTGAGTTGTGCAGCGTTCTTCTTCTTCTTCTTCTTGGTAACATTAAGAGTTGTGCAGTGTTAAGGGCGCAGGCGCCAATTATGGTGCTGCTGAGTCATAATTATTTTATTAAACTATTTTATTTTATTAAACGAATTATATTTAAAAGTTCAAGTCATTGTCGGGTCTTCCACTTTAAGTCAAGTCTCAAGTCTCTTACTCTCAAGTCAAAGTCAAGTCAAGTCATTTTCCTCTCAAGTCAAAGTCAAGTCAAGTCATTTTCTTACTTCAATCAAGCAAGTCTCAAGTCCTGAAAATTGTGACTCGATTCTGACTCGAGTCAAGTCATGTGCCTCGAGTCCCCCATCTCTGCAAAAAAGAGTAACTAAATATGTTACATCAATCCATCCATCCATCCATCCATTTTCCAACCCGCTATATCCAAACACAGGGTCACGGGGGTCTGCTGGAGCCAATCCCAGCCAACACAGGGCACAAGGCAGGAACCAATCCTGGGCAGGGTGCCAACCCACCGCAGGACACACACAAACACACCCACACACCAAGCACACACTAGGGCCAATTTAGAATCGCCAATCCACCTAACCTGCATGTCTTTGGACTGTGGGAGGAAACCGCAGCGCCCGGAGGAAACCCACGCAGACACGGGGAGAACATGCAAACTCCACGCAGGGAGGAATATGTTACATAGTTACTATAAAATGTAATGCGTTACAAACTGTTTATTTTCTTCTTTTCCGTGAAAAACTGCCAGTACTTGGTATTAAAGCCTAACCTGTATATGAACTGGCGGCGCAGTGGTAGCGCTGCAGCCTCGCAGTAAGGAGACCTGGGTTCGCGTAGAGTTTGCATGTTCTCCCCGTGTCTGCGTGGGTTTCCTCCCACAGTCCAAAGACATGCAGGTTAGGTGCATTGGCGATCCTAAATTGTGTGCTTGGTGTGTGTGTGTGTGTGTGTGTATGTGTGCCCTGCAGTGGGATGGCGCCCTGCCCAGGATTTGTTCCTGTCTTGCACCCTGTGCTGGCTGGGATTGGCTCCAGCAGACCCCCGTGACCCTATTAGGATATAGCAGGTTGAACAATGACTGACTGACTGTATATGAACCTTTATGAAATCAACTGCAACATAGCCAAATGTGATTATTTTTTTGTGTTTTATAAATACGTTTAGTCCTTCGTGTGCTGTGAAGTAATAATAATAATACATTGTTTATATAGCGCCTTTCCCATGCTGAAGGCACTTCACAGAGTTTCACAAGTAATAACATCCATCCCCTTTTTCCATTTACAAACTCAGCCTCGGATGATTCGAGGTATGAACACTTCGCTGTGTCACTAGATCACACAGTTTTTTCTGCTTGGCTGTGCAATCAAGCCCTGCAAAGGAGTGGCATACCAATACCTTTGCTTCTTGCTTTACATCAAGTGCTTCTGGGAAAAATATCATGGGTATTTTACTGCAGTTAAATGAGCACTACTTGAAAACGTAACTGGGCGATGTAATGCACTTTTTACTTTGAATGTGTCACCCCCAGCACTGCTCCCGAGATTGTGCTGCTGTGCTTAACACGGTACATTCAGCTCATCAGCATAAATTTAGCAATTTCTGAAATATGGAGAAAGATTATTACAGCCAGGAGAAGGAATAATGCAATCACCTGAACAATTTGCCTCAGGAGATTGATCTTTGTGAACACTTTCAACTTTTACTACCATGGCTACTGGATGCATGTGTGAAACAAAGACTGGTGGTCACAGACATGCACAGCCTAACAAAGTGCAAAGGACTTAAGCAGAAGTACGAAATGTTTAAGTGTAATCCAGTTAACGGTTAACAAGGCCAAATAACTGGTTGCTTGCAGAGAAATCTATGTGTGTTGACCCGGGCTTCTCAGAGACCAATATCTCGATTTCTCTAACCAGAATAAGGGTTGCTTAGCCCCCCCTTGGTCCTCCCACCTTGGAGGTGTCCCGCCTGGGGCCCATGCTACAGGGTATACATGGCATTTGTGAAACTAGGTTTTTGTGAATTGCCCGGTTATTAAAGTGCATGTAAAAGTCTTTAGATGGCTTGTATTGCCTTCTCTATGAATCTGTTTGGTGGCTTATGGACTCAAGTTGGGCTGTCTCTGTCTAATTGTTTGCTAAGTCTGGAGGTGGTAGATACTCTGTAATAAAGCTGGGTCAGCTGGCGTAGAAGTGATCTCCATGTTTGCTTTCCATATATTATCTATAGAAAGTTCTCTCTTGTTTAGTGTCTTCACAATGGGCTGGTTTTGTCTACAGGAGTTTTCATTCCACATATAAAATTTGCAGTGTCTCTCTCATCTTTCTGTGCCCTGTTATTGTAGCATTATGCCAACCTGTAATGTTGGTACAGTTTCTGCAGATGCAGATTCCCCTCTCTCTTTCATTCTTTCCATTTCGGTGGATGACACCTTCTCATAATAGCGCTTAGTATATTGTCTGTGGGTGATCATCTCCATGCATATTATCTGTATATTGTTTGCATGAATTGGCTTCTCTATCTGTTGAAACAGTATTTGCAGATGGCTTCTTCTCACTGTTGCCCCTTCCATTTCTCTAGAAGATGCCCTCTCATATTTACTCTTTGTGTGCAGGTGTCTCACTTTTGTCTCATTTGTAGTGCCCATGGGAGGTTCTCCATGTGCGCAATTTTCTTTTGGCTGCTGTAGACTGTGAAATCCACTTAGCAATACTTGCAGTTTTTTTTTTTTTGCAGACAGCACCTCATCTCTGTGGTGTTATAAGCTGGCATCCTCTCGGGCTGCTGAAGCCTGCAGACAATGCCTTTGCCAGCCTGTGGTGGGTATCGCCTCAAGTCTAATCTCAAAGAGCTCAGCAATTTCCTTGAATTTGTATAAAGCCAAGCCCCCTTTTGTCAGTAGCTTCCTTGCTCCACCTGGGTCCTCTTTGTTTTCGGGCTTTGTGCGTATGCTCATGCCCACACATACACAGAATGTGTGTGTGTGTGTGTGTGTGTGGTTGTGGGTGTGCAATTAAAAATTCAATGCAGGAGGACACTGAGCTGCTTGGTGTGGGACGCACACATTGAACTTGTAAACTGTCTTCTATTACAGATGATATAAGCAGGCCGCAGCCTGGGCCATTCCTAGACGGCCCTATGGGGGCCTCCTTCCAGTCTCTCCCTCTGCCTCCTTCTTCTTCCCATGTTACCCTGCAGCATAGCATCAGCCTCAATGGTAAGACACTCTTGAGACTAAAGAAACGCATATTAAAGGTAGCATATGGGCGAGGAGACTGCTTGGCTTGGAACGCTTTGACAGAAATCTCTTTGAGCCCCTCCAGCAGCTGGATTAACTTCTGGAATGAGCCATGCAGTTGAGGTGTTGTCACGTCCCTAGTTGAAGGGATGGAGAGCAGGTGGTGCTTCTGTACCATTTCTTGCACACGGGGTCATGGTCCATGCCATAGATGAGGCTAGCATCACTGCTGCCATGGCACCAGCAGTAGGATGTTTCACATCTTGTCTCCTTAGTCCAGTTAACTTGGTGCTTCTGACTCAACTAGAGAACAGGACATTGTTATTATATTTGCACAGAGCTGTCCATTTATCCTAACCTACCTGTGTCTGGATTCTTTTAGATACGTTTCTCCGGGTCCTTCCTATTCCTTCCTCGTTGCAGAGCGATGTCCAGTCCTCAAGCGTCCAGTCTCTACCACCACAGGCCCTTCACTGTCCTATAAGCAGGTCTGTGTCTAGTAGCTTTGCTGCTAGCCTGAGAGAGCTGGAAAAGGTAGGACATGATCTCTCCTTCTTTTACCTTTGTGTGCTAACTACTCCAAATCTTTCTCTGACTGTTTTTTTTTTACCTTCACACCCCATCCCCTTATTCTGTAGTGTGGCTGGTACTGGGGTCCCATGACATGGGAGGATGCAGAAGTCAAGCTCAAAGGAAAGCCAGACGGCTCATTTCTGGTCAGAGACAGCTCAGATCCCCGTTACATCTTGAGTTTGAGCTTCCGCTCTCAAAGCATTACGCACCACACACGCATGGAGCACTACAGAGGTAAGGACAAGGCAGGGATGGACTACACAAATTAGGATGGGAGAGGAGATTTTATGACTCCTGGCTATGAGGGGTTATTTCTTTACAGGGCTAAAATTGTGGGGTCATGTCCATTAGGAATATTTTGCAGTGGGATAATGGCTTAATATAGCAGCTGATCCCTAAAGCCCAACAAGTAGCAGACCTGCTGGTGGAATGTTAAGAGGGGTAGAGAGTGAACCATTAAACACTCACAGGGCTCTCAAAGGCCCTAAGAGCAAAATTCAACCAGATTTACATTACGTGGCTGTTCTAACAGGGGATGCTAAACCCAGTGGACCCCAGAGACTTGGTATACTTTAAAGGTAGTGGGGGATGACTGACCATTAGATAGGATTTTTTCCAACTTACTAAAGAATGGCAAGACTTTTCTTTTTCCTCTGTTGTTCATGGTCACCTGCTGGCTATTGTCAAAGACTAGCTACAGTAAGTTATGGGTGCCTGACCCTTTGAGTGGTGTTTGGAGCGTAGGAGCACCTGGGCCTCCAGAGAGGGTCTCTAGGCAAATGGCCTAAGAGATTCTACCGAGTTTGCTGGACATACATAGCCTTTTATTTCCTGCCACCCAAGTGAGTGTTAAATAGGGAGTAGAGGTATAGGGAATTCAACCAGTGGAAGGAAGAGAGTCCACTGTGCAAAGGGTTATGGCACTGTAAATATAGGAAAGAGGACCAGGGATCCCCACTTGGTAGTTAGAATCCCCTACACGGGCTGAAGGGCATCTTGGATTTCTTATTGCCATCATTGTGTTTGCTACTTTTCCTTATTCTGCTGGTGCTGATTACATTTCTTTTAGAACAGGGACCGCCATCTCCAGTCCTGGAGGACCACTGTGGCTGCAGGTTTTCATTCTGACCCTTTTTTTAATAAGTGCCCTGTTTGTGCTGCTAATTAACTTCTTGTGAATTCATTTGAATTGAATTGCTTTCTTAAGATTTGTTCCCCCTGAGTTTTTTCATCGTTCCTCTGCATCATTTCTTTCCTTAAATGGCACCCAAAGAGAAATGAAATGTGAAGTGAGGGAGCCAAGAGAAGACCAACTAAGTGAGGACCTCAAACTCAAACTTCAAACCAATTTCACTCCAAGCAGTTGCTTAATAAGGTGCAGATTCTTGTCGTTAATTAAACACGTTCTTTAATTCTGTGGCTTGTTGCTGCTCTCATGGTCCATTGGCAGACATTTCCGAAACTGGTGATGTTCTCTTTTCTAAGAGCACACTGTTAAAATGTTTTGTGGACCTGAGCAGACCGACATTCCTGAGACCTTCATCTTTCTTTATTTTCAGATATTCTATAATGGACACCAGTTGTTTTGGCTGCTAATTAAGGAAAAAGAAACAAGGGGTCTGAGTCTTCAAGAGCAAGCCAATTAAAATAAATTCAAAAGAAGTTAATTAGCAGCAAAAACAGGACACTCATTAAGAAAAGGCTTAGAATGAAAACCTGCAGCCACGCTGTTCCTCCAGGACCGGAGTCAGTGTCCCCTTTTTTTAGAACACTGTTTATTCTTATTTTTGGCTTACTTGGTCTTCATTTGGGTTCCTTGAATAGTTCAAGTACACCACCAGAGTTCACAATGGGCAGAAAAAAATCCAGCTTGGCTCAATTGGAAAAGCTCATGCAAGCATCCTGACCCATCAAGCTCGGTCAGCATTTCACGCACCACACACGCATTAAATAGTATTTTCCATAGTGGACAAAATGCTTTATATGCACAACGTGTCTAATCACTACGCTAAATATAGCTTAGTTATTTGGCTATATGGGCTAACAGTAAGGTTTCTGTGTGTATGTGGCTTCCCTGTGCAGATTCCTTATTTCAGCATGACCTCTGCTGTAACAATAAAAAAGGAAAAAAGTGCTCTGAACACTTCAAGGAGAGGCCTGATGCCAATGATTTGGACCAGCAAATCTGTCTCCTACAGATGAGTTCTGTCCAGCATGTGCATGTTGCTGTGGTAGCGTAGGCTGTGTGGTTTTTGCATTTCCTATTCCTCTTGCTTCTTTATCAGAAAGGCCCGGTGCATCACCTGTGGTTGAACGCCTTGCTTGTCTGCACTGTCTGGGAAGAAGATCTGGACAGGAAGTGACACTGTTCTAAGACAATGTCGTAAAGTGAGCTGATGCATTCTTTCAGGGGAGACTGCTTGGTCCATTTTAGATAGATAGATAGATACTTTATTAATCCCAAGGGGAAATTCACATAATCCAGCAGCAGTATACTGATACAAAGAAACAATATTAAATTAAATAGTAATAAAATGAAAAAAAAATGAAAAAAATTAAAATAAAATTAATGTTAGCATTTACTCCCCCGGGTGGAATTGAAGAGTCGCATAGTGTGGGGGAGGAACGATCTCCTCAGCCTGTCAGTGGAGCAGGACAGTGACAAAAGTCTGTCACTGAAGCTGCTCCTCTGCCTGGAGATGACACTGTTCAGTGGATGCAGTGGATTCTTCATGATTGACAGGAGTTTGCTTAATGCCCGTCTCTCTGCCACAGATGTTAAACTGTCCAACTTTACTCCTACAATAGAGCCTGCCTTCTTAACAAGTTTGTCCAGGCGTGAGGCGTCTTTCATCTTTATGCTGCCACCCCAGTACCTTATTCTCCATCCCAATGGATAGACATGACAGGATAGGAATTTGGGGGCATGGATAGCCACAATAACTCTCTGTCCTTACAGAAAGCATATAGCTGGGACAGCTCCGGCCTTAGATAGCAGCAGATGATGGGTTTGGTGGGTGTGGTTCACATTACCTGAGGTCCTTCACCTAATGGAAGCCATTCGTAAAAACACAGATTTTGATTAGCACTGTCTGGCAATATGCCCAATGCTTTTAGTGCCACTTTTCATTATTGAGTGCTTGCCCACTTGATATTTGGTACCTTTTGTCTTGATTCCTCAAAAACACTCTGTAGCTTTGATATATATTATGTTTGGGAATTTACAGTAAGCTCAGTCAGGAGATACTGTTTGAAATACTGAATCAGCAATGAAGGACAGGATGTGATCTTGGTCTGTGACCTTCTTTGAAAGTTCATTTATTGTTCGGCCTGTTAAAATGATGTCAAAACAATGGTTGTGGAATCAAAGTAATATGGCAACTCCTTATTCAAACCTGATTTCTGCAGCTTTTGCTTGGAATTGTCTTTACATATGTGGTGTGTTTAGTAATTCTAACTGCTTCTGTTAACACAGAATTGACAAAGCCACTTTAAAACTTACTTTATATCCACTATATCTGATGAAGGTCACAATATGGTGACAGTATGGTAAGCTAGGCAGACTGAAAAACTTTTTCCAAGTCCTCTTGGGAATTTCCCATATGCCGTATCTAAAGACCCTCTAGCATGTCCTGAGTGTGACTCTGGGTGTTCTCTTGTTAGATCATGTCTGGGACACCCCATGTGGGATCTGCATAGCGGGTATCCTACTTTTATGCTTAAATCATCTGAACTGTTTCATCTGAATACAGGGAAGCAGCAGTTCTGTTCCTTCTGTACTGTTAAGCTGTTCTCCTTGCCAGAGAGTGGGCCAGGCATCCCTGTGCATTAACCTCATGCCAGCCGTTGTTGTGGTTAAAAGGAACATTTCCATCTGTCTGAAAGCAAATTGACAAATTATGATGAATCCCACTCTGCACCTATACTATAACTGGTTATCAATTTTTTTTTTTACTTGTTCCCCCTTTAGATAAACGGATACATGAGTTGGAGGAGGATCAGTGTTAATGGGTGTTGCATATGCCGTGTGAACTCTAATGCACTCTTATCCTGACCCAGTTTTTCAGCTTAAAACAAGTCTTACTTCTGCCTCTGCAGGGACCTTCAGCCTGTGGTGCCACCCAAAATTTGAGGACCGCTGTCAGTCTGTGGTGGAGTTCATTGAGCGGGCCATCATGCACTCCAAAAATGGCAAGTTCCTCTACTTTCTGCGCTCCAGGGTGCCCGGTAAGCAAATTGTACCTGTTTTATCAATCTGTGTTATAGCGTCTTTGCCATTTTTCTCTGTATTTTATGGTGTCTTTGTTATCTATCTTGCCATTACTTTAGAATTAGTTGTTTGCCTGAGCGACCATAATATGGTTAGCTGTCAGCAAAGATCTTGCGGACCCCGCCATTTATTAGATGAATATTAGTGGCTCGGGCAGCACGGTGGCATAGTGGTAGCGCTGCTGCCTCGCAGTTAGGAGACCCGGGTTCGCTTCCTGGGTCCTCCCTGCGTGGAGTTTGCATGTTCTCCCCGTGTCTGTGTGGGTTTCCTCCCACAGTCCAAAGACATGCAGGTTAGGTGCATTGGTGATTCTAAATTGTCCCTAGGTGTGTGTGTGTGTGCCCTGTGGTGGGATGGCACCCTGCCCAGGGATTTGTTCCTGCCTTGCGCCCTGTGTTGGCTGGAATTGGCTCCAGCAGACCCCCGTGACCCTGTGTTAGGATATAGCGAGTTGGATAATGACTGACTGACTATTAGTAGCTCTGTTCCATTCTTTCTTCCAAGTTTTAGCAGACAGAGATTAATTACTGTAAGTCCTAACCTTGCCCTGCCAATCTGCAGCCAATGGCAGGAAGCATCACCAGATGTTGTTCAGTATTCATTGTAATGGGACACTTCTTCATCCTCTTGTTTTTTAATTTGTCTGGGTAGTTGTATTTTCTGTTGTGGGATTGTTTGAGTGACCCCTCTTCCATTCAGTAAAAGGCCTGATTCATTCATATCTTTACCATCTCATCTGTGGTAACTAGTGGAAGCTACAAGCAAGCAGGAAGTGGCTGGATGGAGGCTGCCAACTTCCATTTTAGAAAATGAAAAATGTAGCTTGTTATTGATGATTTATCTTTAATATTCGTCCCTTTTAAGCAAAACATTAACTGGCAGATTATTCACTGACTTAACGTTGATCTCAGGAAAACATTACTGTGTTCAGAGTCAATCATAAAAGCAGCTTATATATGTCCTACTAATCGTGTTACAGAGAAAGTACTGCTATAAATCATCAAATTGCAAATCACATATACATGTTGTTCAAGTTTAAAAGTATCCTACAAGTCTTTTCTAGTCACTACTTCAATAAAATGATGAGATTCTTTATTCTCTTTATGGTACTTCATTTTCCCTTCTACTGAAAATGTATTTGATAATCCATCTGGTAATGACTTGTAAATGTGTTGCACCTCTCTAGTAACTACAAAGGTACAGACACGAGAGGATTTTATTTTCTAAAAGTGGGGAAACTGTGGATAGGATGAGATTGATGGTAGGGCCAACTTCTAGTATTGGGAATTTCCAAGGACACCATGATATTTGGGTCGTCATGTTTGCCTGGGCCTACAGTGCTTGCACCATCAGCGGTTAACTTGACCCTCACAGCTTCTTTGAGTGCAGACTCAATGCTGTGCATTTCGGGTTTTTTTACCTGAATTTTACACCTTTTTAAGGGCCCTGGATCTCAGATTTTTCACCCTGAACATACTTTATATTGATTGACCATCTTAAATTATAGTAGTGATTCTAAGTTTTAGAACATGTGACATTTAGGATGTTTTAATGGATGTAAATAAACTGTACTCTAAATGGAGACTAAAATCCACTTGATGTTTTTATGGCATGTAAATAAGTGGTACCCTAAGTGGAAACTTAAAATCCACTTGACAGTACTTTTCTTTCTTCCAAAAAGAAATTGCGCTTTTAGAGAAGCTCAAGAAATATAGAAATATTGACCCAAAAGAAATAGCAGTGTTCAAAATGTGTAGCAGCTGTACAAAACTGTGACATTTGGAAAGTTTTTTTGCTTTTTGTAAAGTCGGTCTACTTAATTAATAGTCCACCTATCAGGAGTGGTAAAGATGGCATTTAGGTGTTTTTTATGTGTTGTGACTAAACAAACCACTCTAAATGCAGAGGAAAATCCATCAGAGTCAATGGTGACCCAAAGGAGATTACTGTGTTCATAATGTGTAGCACTTATGCAAAAATTTGACATTTGGAAACTTTTTTTTGCCTTTTGTAAAGCCAGATCATTATACTAAAAGCTTTTACAAATTCTGAGATGAAAAGATGACATTTTGGGTGTTTTATGGGTTGTGAACAAACAAACTACCCTACATGTAGTGGAAAATCCATTAAAGTCAAGGGTGGGTCAAAACAGACCCAAAAGACATGGAAATGTAACATTTTTTTTAGAAGCTGTACAAATTAGCTTTAACTTTTCATTTTTATTTATAACTGTTTATTAATTTGGGGAAGAGAAAGTCACAAAGTTTTATCCTGAACAGATAAAAATGACATTACTTTTACCAATTTCAAACGTAAAAAATATATATATAAAAAAATACTTTTTAAAAAACACGTTTATATGAAGTTAAAAAGTAAAAAATAAGTCTCTCATTCATCACTTGTAAAATACAAGCGTGGCCACTTTTCATCGATCAACATCCAAAAAAACACTTCTTAAAATCTTAGCAAAAGCGTCCACGCTTTTATTTTACGACTGATGTATGAGAGACTTATTTTTTACTTTTTAGTACACTTTTTAACTTAATATAAGCGTGGTTTTTAAAAAGTATTTTTTTATATGTATATTATTTTAAACTTTTTAGTCTTGGGTTTGTTTTAGAATAATTTTGCAATCAATATTTTAACACTTCCTTTAATATTTCTATCCTATTCTTCATATGAAAATTTAATTTCTTAATTAACATGGGTTAATTGATCAGTTAGTGAAACTGATTATTGATTCATGTATTGTAATTGGAAGTGAGTAAAATGTCAAGTCATTTGGACGATAGGAAGTGGGCTAAATATCGATTACAAGATTTGAACCCGACAAGAAACAGGTGAAGTTAAAAGAAGCCTGGTAAAAATAGGCAACGTTTGACCTGAAGATGTTGTAAGGGTCAATATTATATCTTTTAGACTATGAAAGG
Organism: Polypterus senegalus; assembly: GCF_016835505.1. Classification (NCBI taxonomy): domain Eukaryota; kingdom Metazoa; phylum Chordata; class Cladistia; order Polypteriformes; family Polypteridae; genus Polypterus; species Polypterus senegalus. The sequence goes on along the minus strand of NC_053170.1, from coordinate 14,850,771 downwards.
AAAAGCCAGATTTTATTAAATTTAAGCACAAACATGGTTACAATAGAAATGTAAATCTGCTATAAAATGTACCCTTTTTTTTACTTACATAATTTAAAAGGATCTCTCGCTTGAGTCTTTGCTCATCATCTCCCTTTTTGCAGGTCTTCCTCCTACTCCAGTGCAACTCCTCTATCCTGTTTCCCGGTTCAGCAATGTCCGTTCCCTGCAGCACCTGTGTCGCTTCCTTATCCGCCAACTGGTGCGAATTGACCACCTGCCACAGCTGCCACTGCCTAAGTAAGTTAATATTCATTGTCAGTCTGCTGATCACACATAGGTGGGAGATATGTGAGGAAACTATACAAATCACTGAAGTATATAGACAGGTTGACGTGATTAAATATCTGCTAGCCATCAAAATCAATCTCAAATTTAATAAAACTGCATAACATGTCCCATCTTGGTATTCCTGCCTGTACGTGCTTTGCTTGTGAGCAGAGGGTAGTTGACTCATTCATGTTAATGCTAATTCATTGTGGATAAAGTTCATCAGATGAGTGGATTGGATTCCTGGAGAAATGAAGCTAAATTGGTGCCACCCTGACAACGAATAGCAGGTTTGCATAATACTCTGTCAGTGACTAACACTGTTCCTTGCTCCTGTGGTCATTATATTTCATTTGGCTTTTTGTGTAGGAAAGGTATCTCAGCCCTTAAATGCCATACCCTGACCAGGAGGTACTAAATTAGAAACAGTTGCTCCCACATTCATTGGTTGTTGTGTCTATTACTGGTTCTGATGACGAAATATTATTATTAGTTATTACTTGGGGGGGTTCACCTCCTGCTCGCTTCACTTGTGGCCTGTGCTACGTGCCAGCCACTTCGCGTCTCTGCCTCTCGCGTTGTGAAGTGGGGGGCTGGACGCACCCCAAGGAGACGCAGTTGCTCCTCCGAAACCCCCTCTTAAACGATGATATAAAAAAAATATATATTTTTTTTATCTCTTCTTTGCTTGATCACCTGCTGCCATGCTGCGTGATCTGCATCTCGCACTGTGCTTTGAACATTTAAAAGCCTGTACAGCAGTTGTACTACTCTTTGTCTTTTATTTTCGGCCCCGGGCGTGGTTAAATCTGTTGGCACAAAGTCTTGTCTCGCAGGACATGAGTTCTTGATATTTTTTAGTTTATAATTTAAAATCAGAATAAGAATCTGAAAATCTAACATCACCACATTAAAGTTCGATAAATTCTGAAAATAGTGATACCAAACATATATATGTAGGTTTTAAAATAAAGCGTGACAAAAAACGTCACAGAAAATCGTTGCACTTTTAGGTTTAGGATTTTATATATAGAGAGTAGATTTGGCTGATACCTTTATCCAAGGAGACTTGCAACATCTGAGATACAATTGATGACATATGTACATTCAGTTTCATAGCCTGCATAATTGAATTCTGGGTTGTTGGGGTGCTGGTGCCTATCATAGCAGGAAAAAATGCTGGACACGGCATCAGACCATTGCATAGTCCACACACACACTCACATTGTCGTTAATTTTCAGTTCCCAGCTAAGAAATCATGCATGTCTTTGGGAATGATGGATTCAAAAATAGAATATCTAGAGAAAAATCTACACAAACACAGAGAGAACATGCAAAGTCCATCTACAGTTTGCTTTCAGGAGGCATCACTAACCGCTTTGCCACCATGCTACCCTTAAAAGACATTGTTACAGGTGTTGTCGCAGTGTCTGATCAGAAAAAGGCAGACGTGTAACCACCACATAACTGAGAACTCTAGAAACAAAAATGTTTTACATCAGTTAACCTGGCAGTAAAAAGAGTTTCAGAATTATCATCAAGCAGATGCTGGATGCATGTGTGCATACACCAGAGCGTGGCACATTAAATAAATGGGAGATGCCATGTAGAGAGCGTGTCTAAACTCTATTCAATAAAAAGGAAAGGTTGTATAATTAGCAAAAAAAAAAAACAAACATTTCTTCAGCAATCTCCTGTTTACAAAAAAGATTACTGCTTTCGATGGTTTTCCTTATTCAGATTTAGTTTGGCCTTTTTGCTAAGATGAAGGATATCTAAAATTAAATTTTAGGGTTGTCTGTCGGCTGTTTGGCTGTGTTTTGGCGAAACATCTTAGCTAATTTCTGCTGCTCACTGTAAACATGCGACATGTTAGGCTGGTCTTTAGGGACAGGTCTGTCTAATCAGGACAGCTAGCCAATGCAGACAGTGTCACAGGTCCTCTAGCACTGGGGAAAGATATGAAGCTAACTTTTAACAATTCAGCAACTGTACAGAAAAAGAGCTTGGGAATTCCAGCAATAAGAGCTCCTTCAGGGAGGACATTGCACCGCAGAGCGCAAAAGCCAGGCAGTGTGGAGAGACTGACCTTCATGTCTGTCTGTCTATCATACGGTGCCATTTATATCCATCTATCTGAGATACTATAAAAGCCTAATCACCGATGACTGGAATTAGGTACTTGGATGGTCTCTTTATTCTTATTATTTCTTAACTCTTTGGATTTTGGATAGCCTTGAAAAACCTTGGATTGCGAGTAACTTAGTCTGCGAGTGTTTTGCAAGACGAGCTAAAATTTTTAATAAATTTTAACTTGATAACCGAGTGAGGTCTTGCAATACCAGTAGTACGTATACGCTGTGTCTGCCAAGCGTAACATGATCACAACTGAGCCGATGGTTCTTCTCCCTCCACGAGATTGTGGGCAATTGTCTCCCATGCTTGGTCCCAGTCGGCGTGCCTCACTCATATAAACTGCTCAAAAAAATTAAAGGAACACTTTGAAAACACATCAGATCTCAATGGGAAAAAGAAATCCTCCTGGATATCTATACTGATATAGACTGGGTAATGTGTTAGGAACGAAAGGATGCCACATCGTTTGATGGAAATGAAAATGATCAACCTACAGAGCCCTGAATTCAAAGACGCCCTAAAAATCAGAGTGAAAAAATTATGTGGCAGGCTAGTCCATTTTGCCAAAATTGAATTGCAGCAACTCCAAATTGTACGCAGCAATTTGTATGGCCCCTGTGTTCTTGTATACATGCTTGACAACATCGGTGCATGCTTCTAATGAGATGACAGATGGTGTTGTGGGGGATCTCCTCCCAGATCTGGACCAGGGCATCACTGAGCTCCTGGACAGTCTGAGGTGCAACCTGGTGGCATTGGATGGACCAAAACATAATGTCACAGAGGTGTTCTATTGGATTTAGGTCAGGAAAGTGTGGTGGCCAGTCAATGGTATCAATTCCTTCATCCTCCAGGAACTGCCTGCATACTCTCACCACATTAGGGCCAGGAATTGTCGTGCACCAGGAGCCACTGTACCAGCATAGGGTCTGACAATGGGTCCAAGGATTTCATCCTGATACCTAATGGCAGCCAAGGTGCCTTTGTCAAGCCTGTAGTGGTCTGTGTGACCCTCCATGGATATGCCTCCCCAGACAATCATTAACCCACCACCAAACTGCTCATGCTGAATGATGTTACAGGCAGCATAACCTTCTCCATGGCTTCTCCAGACCCTTTCACTTCTGTCACGTGCTCAGGGTGAACCTGCTCTCATCTGTAAAAAGCACAGGGCACCAGTGGTGCATCTGCCAATTCTGGTATTCTATGGCGAATGCCAATCGAGCTGCATGCTGCTGGGCAGTGAGCTCAGGGCCCATTAGAGGACATGGGGCCCTTGGGTCACCTTCATGAAGTCTTTCTGGTTGTTTGGTCAGAGACATTCACACCAGTGGCCTGCTGGAGGTCATTTTGTAGGGCTCTGGCAGTGCTCATCCTGTTCCTCCTTGCCCAAAGGAGCAGATACTGGTCCTGCTGATGGGTTATGGACCTTCTATGGCCCTCTCCAGCTCTCCTAGAGTAACTGCTTGCCTCCTAGAATCTCCTCCATGCCCTTGAGACTGTGCAGGGAGACACAGCAAACCTTCTGGCAATGACACGTATTGATGTGCCATCCTGGAGAAGTTGGACTACCTGTGCAACCTCTGTAGGGTCCAGGTATCGCCTCATACTACCAGTAGTGACACTGACTGTAGCCAAATGCAAAACTAGTGAAGAAACAGTCAGAAAAGATGAGGAGGGAAAAATGTCAGTGGCCTCCACCTGTTAAACCATTCCTGTTTTGGGGGTCATCTCATTGTTGCCCCTCTAGTGCATCTGTTGTTAATTTCATTAACACCACAGCAGCTGAAACTGATTAACAACCCCCTCTGCTACTTAACTGACCAGATTAATATTCCATAAGTTTCATTGACTTTATGCTATACTCTGATTAAAAAGTGTTCCTTTAATTCTTTTGAGCAGTATAGTCAAAATTCGTACAAGCGTATACTGTTTACTATAGCATTGTGACCTACGTGTGTGTGCTGTAACGTGTGAGTCGCTGTCCTGCACCCCAAAACTTGAAGCGGAGTCTCAGTATTTTAGCAAAACCAGCTTTTATTCAGCATGAAACAGGAACAGCACGGTTATTTATTGTAGCAGGATCTGCCACTCTCCTACACACGGACACAGCAGTCAGGCAGGGTCCTGGCCAAGTAATACTGTTCCCTGCATTTATAACATTCCTTGCAGCACCCATCGATGGCAGGCGCTTATAACATGTCCACGATCTTTTCGGTTTTCGCTTTTGCGGTGAACTGCTACAGCGCTGGGAGCCTGCGGTTGCTTCGGGATGATCTTCCACATGTTGTCCTACTGGGGGGAATCCAAAAAGAGTTTAGAAACCTTTACAGTGCGTAAAGCATTTTTTTTTATTTGGTGTCCAACTGTACTGACTCTTTAGGCAAAAGCAACTGTCATAGGAGAGGCTCCTTGTTAAAGTCGCAAAAAAAGAAAAAGATTACAGTGAGCCGACAGATAGCAAGGATTCCATTAGTTAGAAAGAAAGTCATCCTACACAATAATCCTCCTCCTCCTCTTCCTCTTGTCTCCCTTCTTTTCAATGGTAAATTGCAGGTTAATTTCTTTTATGTATTTTTTCCTTTATATTTTGTATTCATCATTTTTATATGAATAGTTTTGGGTTGTAGAATGAATCATCTTGAGTTTCCATTATTTCTTATTGGGAAATTCGCTTTGATATACGAGTGCTTTGGATTACAAGCACGTTTCCGGAACAAATTATGCTAGCAAACCAAGGCACCACTGTATTTTAAATATCATCCTATATTTTTGCTGTATCATCTAAAACAGTCTAAAAACATGTTGTCAAAATGATTGGTAACTTTAAAGTGTCCCAAAGAATGTGGTTGTGACCTGTAGTGTAGTGCCTCACACACAATAGAGCCGGGAGAGTCTCAAGTACCTGTGACCCTATAATGGTTTAGAAAAATGAACGGTTAAATATTCGGATATACAAAAACGCGTGAATGTAGTCAAGGAGAAAAAAATGACAAATGAACAATGTTAATGTTTTTAAATCTACATCCACTCAAGTCTAAATCTGAGCATATATCCTCTTTATGACAGAGTTGAAAGATATTTCACATTTTGCTCAATTTAAATGTACAATTATTTTGAGCCATTGTTTAATTTACATAATAACAATTTAAAATTATATATTTCACACAAATTATCTGTATACTGAGTTTTAAATCATTATTTTACTTGAAGCTTTAACTGTATATTGTTAATTTATTGACATAGGGATACGTATTAAGAGCACGGGGAAGAGAAAAAAAAAATCTCAATTTTGACTCATTGTTAATTTTGTGAGTCATTACTGAAAATTTCAACTTTAATCTTGTAGCTGATTTCATAGTTAGTTTCGTGCCACTAAAGGACAAATGCAGGGGTATCGGTGGCAAGACCAGTAATCCATCGAAAAAGGGCATGTTGTTATACAAAGCGTGGTGAGACAGTTGATCGAGCTGATTGACCCTGAAGACTTGGAGTTTAGGTGGAGATGATGGCACAGCAAAGGTGCTGTGGCATGTGGACTCTTATAATAAACTGAAGCCATACGGTTTAGTAGTTCACAGTTACACTGATGGCATCAGTGGCTGTGTCTTGTGGTTGGATCCGAAAGTTGCTGTAAACTACTTTATCTCAGTAATTTCAAGTTTGAGAGGTGTTACCAGAACAACTCCACACAGACAGAGATGTGGAAAATGCATATGTGGAACTTATCCACAGATTTTACAAAGCTGTCACAGTGGTGGTTTTGTAGGTGGATGGTGTTTCATATGAACACAGCACTGTGAATCAAGACATTAAATAATGGTAGAGAATCTTGAGGAAACAAAGTCAGTCAAATCAGTCAGCCAGTCATTGTCCAACCCACTATATCCTAACACAGGGTCATGGGGGTCTACTGGAACCAATCCTAGCCAACACAGGGCGCAAGGCAGGAACAAATCCCGGGCAGGGCGCCAGCCCACCGCAGGGCGCACACACCCACACCCCCCAACACCAATCACACACTAGGGACAATTTAGGATCGCCAATACACCTAACCTGCATGTCTTTGGACTGTGAGAGGAAACCCACGCAGGCACAGGGAGAACATGCAAACTCCACACAGGGAGGACCCAGGAAGTGAACCCGAGTCTCGTAACTGCGAGACAGCAGCGCTACCACTGCGCCACCGTGCTGCCCGAGGAAACAAAGTGTGCCGTAAATTTTAACTATTTCAACTGATGTATAACATTCACAAATCCACCTCTTAACCGTTGCATGGATTTGGATGTGCTGTCACATTCGTATTTATGGGAGTTATTTTCTTCTGTTTCTGTAGGTCACAAGGTTTACGAATCATGGGATCACATTTTATCTTTGCATTTCGTTCTTAATCACAAAATTAGCTATGGGATTATAGTCGAAATGTCATTATTATGGTAGAATGTTTGACTTTAATCATGATATCAAGTCACTGTGTGTCAAAAGTTTTGGTTGTTTTTTTTTTTAATTCTTTGTGTCCTTTTTTTCTTCTGTGGCTCTAATATGCTTCCATATTGGCATAACATCACTAGATTCTTGGAATTGAATTTGAAGAACTTTATATAAATAAAACACCAGTGCAAGTGTACAATATAAACACAACAGTAATCACTATTCCAATCAACCAGTTTCACAAAACCAAACTTAAATGTATCAATAAGAGTAGCAAAGAAGACACAAAGGTCAGGTTATTAAGTTCATGCATCTTTCAGCTTGTGGGTTAGCCTCATCACGAAATCTGGTAGCCCTGGCCTTAAATGACTAAGCTCTCTACCAGATTAAAGGAGGTTGAACAGAGGTTGTGCAAGGTATGAGGCGTCGTGGAAGATATTTTTGTCCTTACAGACAGAAACGTAAAACCATTGTGGGGAGATGGCTACCAATGATTATAGGAAAAGGTGTGTTTTCTGGGTTTAGCTTTAATATTGTTATATCAGGCCAAGATAAAGAAAGTCAAAATAAGAGTTTATGCATATTTAATCTTAGCATTTATTTCTTGTTGCTTTGTATAGACTGATAACTTTCTAGGTTTGAGGTGGATTTGGAGTTTGAATCTTTATATTACCTACTTACCTTCATCTTTCTTTAGAAATACAGTACACCCCCGAAAATTCATTGGGGTTACGTTCCTAGAGCATCCGCGAATTGTGAAAAACCGCAAATTTTGGATGTGGTTTAAAAAAAAAAGCCTATTTTTATAGTTTAATCCCTAAATATGTCCCCAAAACTCTTTAATTTCATTTCAAACTCAGCTTAATACATTACCTAAAAAAAGAATGTAAAGGTAAACCCGTATACTGTACAGTACTGTACTGCTATGTCTCCTGCAGTGCTAGAATGTAAAATACCGATGTTACCGATATACGTACTGTAATTCATGCGAGCGTGTTTTCATTGCCAGAAGCCTTAAGGTGCAGGGCATTTAGGCAGCACCTTTGGGATGTAAGAAGAACAAAACGGAAAACACAAGAACACTCAGCTGGAGATGCGTCACAGGGTAGCAGTCAATCAGCAGCAAGGAAAAATGGATAACGCTGTAGCGGTCCGGTGCTGCTAAGATTCACAACGTTGAGAAGACGGTGGTTTTTTTATTTTTATGGTGGAGATTCCCGGGACGCACCCAGCCTTGGCCGACCCGCGCGCACTCACAAACAGAGACAAAAACAAAGCAAACCGGTAATCAAACAGCAAATAAAGAATGTAAAACGAATACGATACCACCCCTGTTCCCCTTACCGCGATTACACATGAAATACAAGAAGGCACAAACAAAACACACACAGTAAAGTCCATAAAAAACGGCAACGGATGAAATGTAATGAGGAAAATAGATAGTCATTAGATCCGCACGTTGAATGGGAATGTAAAGATAGTCCTACCGGTAGTTCCTGAAATGGTGAAGACAGGTGGACGGGTTCAGGAGCGCTCCTTTCTTTGCAGGATGGCCATAAATCCACTTACAGTCCTCATGTACTGTACACAGGAGGAAGACAACCACAATTTACAAAAACGTTTTTTTTGCTTTTGGTCATCGGCCCCCTTTTTAAAAGCCTCGCTGACATCCTTTGACCCCAACAGCCCCTGCATCCTCAGCAAAAGACCAATCAGAGCCACTGCAGGGACTGCTGGGAGTTGCAGTTTCAAATTCTATTGGCTACTTTCACCATCCCAAGCCGTGTTTACCTCTACAGTTGCTTCCTCTTCTCTCTACAGTACAGTATTGCCACGAAAAAAGCCATAAAAATTGTGGCGGATATTTGCAGTTTCCACTAACAATTATTAGTTAGGTTCTAAGGAGAAATCCGCAAATGACTGAGGCTGTGAACTATGAACCGCGACTTCGCCGGGGTCTACTGAACCCTCAATTAATGTCATTCTAATTTTATTATTAAAAACATATCTTGCTTTTCTGTAACAGTATCCTACCATACCCACACTTTTTTCATATGTCATATCTTTATAATATCAGCCATTGATATTATTCATTGTTGCACTTCAATTAATATTCAAATAGATAATGTGACTGGTAGAATTTTACAAGCAGTTTACTAAGTGAAATAATGTTACTTTCTCAAGGTCTGCATGGTCTAATTCAGAGTTTCAGTAGGGTAGGGTAGAGGGTGTCCTGGCAGCACTTGGGTACAAGGCCAGGGGTGTCGAACTCCTGGTGGGCCGCAGTGGATGCAGGTTTTCATTCTAACGATCTACTCCATTAGTGACCAGTTGCTTGCTGCTAATTAACTTCTTTTGCCTTTGTTTTAATTAACTTGACTCAGACCCCTTAGTTGTTTATTTTTCCTTAATTAGCAGCCAAACAACAATGAGACACAAAACAAGCTGCCACATCACCAGCTAACCACATTATTTGAACATAAAGGTGAGGGTCTCAGCAAGGTTGATCTCCAATTTCACCAAAACATTTTGACTTTATTCTTGGAGAAAACAGAAAATCAACAGTTTTGGAAATGTCTGCTGTGGCAGAATGCGAGCAGCAACGAGCTGTGGAATTAAATGATGGGTTTAATTAATAGCAAGAACTGGCTTCTCATTAAGGAACTGGTTGGAGTGAACTTGGCTGGAGTTTGAAGCCTCGGTTTAGCTGGTCATCTGTTGGCTGGTTTCACATCTCATTCCTGTTTGGCTGCCATTTAATGAAGAAACGAATTAATGCAGAGGACTGAATCCTTAATAAGGGCAATGAAAATGAAGGGAAAAGGAGTTAATTAGCTGTGAAAACCGGTCACTGATTAGGAAAAAGGGTTAAAATGAAAACCTGCAGCCACTGCGGCCCACCAGAGCCGGAGTTTGACACCCGTGCCCAAGACGGTCTGCCATTTCCATCACAGGGCACATTCACTCTCTCTCACACACACACACAATTCTGAATTGCCATTCAAGCCAAAACACGTCTTTGGGATGTAAAATTCAATACCTTGAGTGAGACCCAAGAAGAAAGTGTAAGCTCAACACAAGACAGAGCCAGGATATGAGCCCAGTCCATTAGTTTCATGAGGCAGTTGCATCAGCAAAACTTTTTTCTGCTCCAGTTTGACCACCCTTTGACTTTCATCTTTAAGATGACATAATTCACATTCATTTAAGAGTACCTTAATGGCCGCCTGTTTTTGTGTTCATGGTGTGTATAGCTGGTATTTTAAGTCTGCCCCACATCACTTATCTTACGTCAACTGCATTACCGCTTCCTTGCTGTGCCATCTTTATCATTTTATGGGTATATCTCAGAATCTGCAAACAGCATAGGCTTGACATATCTTTCCCCTCACTAACCTCATGGTTTAACCACATCCTTTCTCCCTTAGCAGCTCGAACAAAGACCCCAGAAAAACTAAAAACAATCTAATTTAAAACTACACAAAAAAGTTGTCACATACATTTATCTTGCACGGTAGTTATTTGGGAGTCATCTTTTTTGCATCAAAAGAATTGAAACTTGGAGTTTCACTATTAAATTCTCAGTGCGATACATATACTGTATATATAGTTTGCGTAGACTTTACAGGCTTTTCTTGTGGTTCTCCTCTTGTTTTCTTCTAACATCACAACCCTAGAAGACTAAGGTTGGAGTTTGGGGCCCTCACTTAGTTGGTCTTCTGTTGGCTCCCTCATTTCACATTTCATTTCTGTTTGGGTGCCATTTAAGGAAAGAAATGAAGCAATTCAGAGGAGCAATGAAGAAATTCAGGGGAACAAATCTTAAAAAAGCAAATCAATTAAAATGAATTCACAAGAAGTTAATTAGCAGCACAAACAGGGCACTCATTAAAAAAAAAAAGGGTTAGAATTAAATCCTGCAGCCTCAGTGGTCCTCCAGGGCCGGAGTTGGCGGCCCCTGTTATAATAAATACAAGGGGTGACCATAAGTTAGTTTGAGTGGTTTGTAAATGTTACGAGGGGGAATCAAGCTAAAGTTAGAAAATGAGCTTTATCAGAAAATGGAACTAACCTTAACAAACCTGATAACGTCATTTCTCAATGTCGTCTCCACCCTTCTCAATGCACTTGCGCCATCTGCCTGGAAGTGCCTGGATTCAAGCAGAATAAAAGTGTTGCTGAAGAACTGTCATCTTGCACTGAAAAAATGAGAAACATCTGACTTTTAACTGAAACAAGTTCATTCAAAGAAGAACAAAGTCCTCATCAAAAAATAAATATTTGTAACAAAAACACATGTGCCACAGTTGTTGGCACCCTTGGAAATGAATGTGAAACGATGTAACTGAAGCAGGTTTCCCATTTAAACTGGAGATTGTTAAGTTGATTGGAGTGTATTGGAACTTTCCAGCTGAAATCAAGGACTTCCTGATTAACTGGGATACAAACATGAGGAGACACAGAACCAAATTTCCTCAGCCAACCATCATCATGGCAAAGAGGAACGCTCAATCCAAATGCGGGAGAAGTGTGTTGCCCTTCATAATTCAAGGAATGGTTATAAAAAAATAGCTACTCACCTGAAAATGTCTAATTCTACAGTTAGGGCAATAATAAAAAAGTAGTCATCAACTAGAACTGTGACAAGCTTGCCTGGATGAGAACCCAAGTTTATTTTACCCCCACATACAGTGAGAAGGATGGTAAGAGAGTGTAACAAAGGAGCTATAAAGGCGCCAACCCGACACAGACTGACACCGGAGGCACGTATTAAAACCAACAAACTTTTATTTTCTTATCTCCCCCATGTCCCACAGGCACGACACAGTCCCAAAAACACACAGTAAATAAAACAAAACACACGGGTCTCCACCACCACTCCTCCCGGCAAGCATCGTCGTCATCTTCATCCTCCTCCTCCCAACTCTGCCTCCTTGAGTAGTGGCTGCAGGCTCCTGCTATAGCCCACCCGGAAGTGCTCCAGGTGGTAATTGGCCTAATTAGGCTGCACTTCCGGGTGTGGCTGCGGTACAGCCCACACAGGCTCAGGAAGCCATGCAGCTCCCCCTGACGGTGGCCACGAGGCCCAACAGGGCTGAGCCCTGAAGTCCCAGGCCTGCGGCTCCAATGTAACCCAAGGGGGCTGCCACAGAGTGTTCCAGGGGACGTAGTGTGCATCCCATGGCTACTCCATCGGATCCAGTGTCAAAGGGACACCCTGGCCAGGCATGGGCCCCAGCTGTCTGCCACAAAAGGCAATAATATCTCCAAGGATCACTGCACATCCTCAGTATGTGCGTCTCGAGAACTGCAGGTCTGACACTGTGGTCAGCAGCACAGGAGCGCCACAGGGGACTGTACTTTCTCCAGTCCTGTTCAGCCAACATACATCGGAGTCCTGCCATGTGCAACAGTTCACTGACGACACTGCTATCGTAGGCTGCATCAGGAGTGGGCAGGAGGAGGAGTATAGGAACCTAATCAAGGACTTTGTTAAATGGTGCGACTCAAACCACCTACACCTGAACACCAGCAAAACCAAGGAGCTGGTGGTGGATTTTAGGAGGCCCAGGCCCCTCATGGACCCCGTGATCATCAGAGGTGACTGACTGTGTGCAGAGGGTGCAGACCTATAAATACCTGGGAGTGCAGCTGGATGATAAATTGAACTGGACTGCCAATACTGATGCTCTGTGCAAGACAGGACAGAGCCGACTATACTTCCTTTAGAAGGCTGGCGTCCTTCAACATCTGCAATAAGAAGCTGCAGATGTTCTATCAGACAGTTGTGGCGCGCCCTCTTCTACGTGGTGGTGTGCAGGGGAGGCAGCATAAAGAAGAGGGAGCCTCGCCTGGACAAACTGGTGAGGAAGGCAGGCTCTATTGTAGGCACGGAGCTGGACAGTTTGACATCCGTGGCAGAGCGACGGGCGCTTAGCAGGCTCCTGTCAATCATGGAGAATCCACTGCATCCACTGAACAGGATCATCTCCAGACAGAGGAGCAGCTTCAGCGACAGACTGCTGTCACCGTCCTGCTCCACTGACAGACCGAGGAGACCGTTCCTCCCCCACACTGTGCGACTCTTCAGTTCCACCCCGGGGGGACATTAATATTATACAAAATTATTGTCTCTTATACCTGCCTTGCACTCTCCACCTTGCATTTTTTTTAACTTGCACTGCATTTTTATTTAATTAATATTGTTTTTCTCAGTATGCTGCTGCAGGAGTATGGGAATTTCCCCTTGGGGATTAATAAAGTATCTATCTATCTACCTGTCTATCTATCTATCTATTATATAGTGCCTTTCATATCTATCTATCATATAGTGCCCTGTCTATCTATCTATCTATCTATCTATCTATCTATCTATCTATCTATGAATTTCAAGAAAAGGTAAAATCCTGGGATTATTGAATCTCCAGAACCACCATCAGATGGCATCTCCAAGCCAACAGATTATTTGGAAGGTATGCCACAAAGAAGCATCAAGCATGTCAGTTATCCACAAATGTAAGTGCCTGGAGTTTGTAAAACATTACTACAACTTTGACTAGAACCGAGTTTTATGGTCTGATGAAACAAAAATTTAACTTTGGCAATAAACATGCAAAGTGGGTTTGGTGTAAAAAGAAGGATGGCTATAATGAGCTCTGTGGTGGGCTGGCACCCTGCCTGGGGTTTGTTTCCTGCCTTGTGCCCTGTGTTGGCTGGGATTGACATGACCCTGTGGTTAGGATATAGCGGGCTGGATAATGGATGGATGGCTATAATGAAAAGCACCTTGCCCCATCTGTGAAATATGGTGGAGGTTCTGTGAAGTTGTGGGACTGTTTTTCCTCCAAGGGCCCTGGAAACATTGTTAGGGTACATTGCATTGTGGATACCATGAAATATCCAGAGATTTTAAAACAAAACCTGCCTGCCTCCGCCAGGAATCTAAAACTGGGTCGTCATGGGATCTTCCAGCAGGATATAGATCCAAATCATATGTCCAAATCAACCCAGCAATGGTTAACTGACCACAAAATGAAAGTCCCCTGACCTGACCCCTATTGAAAACCTGTGGAGTGAGCTGAAGAGGAGAGTACACAGGAGAGGACCTTAAGACCTTAGATGATCTGGAGAGATTATGTAAAGAAGAATGGTCTCAGATGCCATGCTCTGTATTCTCTAACCTTATAAAAGGTTACAAGAGGAGACTCGGTGCTGTTATATTGGCAAAGGGAGGTTGAACAAAGTATTAAATGCAGGGGTGCCAACAATTGTGGCACATGTGTTTTTGTTACAAATATTTATTTCTTGATTAGAGCTTTGTTTATCTTTAAATTAACTTGTTTCAATTAAAAGTCAGATGTTTCTCATTTTTTCAGTGCAGGATGACGGTCCTTCAGCAGTGATTTTTTTTTTTCTAATCCTTCTTACTAATTAGTGGAGGGCACTGTACAGTATGGGAATACATATGAATGGACAGTGTGTAAAACAAGAATTAATACTTACTGAAATGTGATTCCTTTGCACTTGCATTGCAAAAGCTGCTAAACTCAGGGGAGGCTGCATTTTTTTGTTACTTTGGTACTATGAATATAGCTGGTTAATGTTTAATGCTGGTTGATGGGCCGGTTTAGGTATGTTTAGATGAGCATTCCCTAGGTTATGGTTCATGTTCATGTATGGTGCCATGTGTGCCCCAAGTCTTCTTAGCTAACACAGCAGCCCCCATGTCACATGTCGCAGAAGGCCAGACGTAGGATGACTCTAAAGCAGCTTAAAGTATCTGATTTGTCCTAAGATGTTTTCAATCATGAAGGTATGTTCTAATAAAAGTCATTAAATTGTGGCTGCTTTGAAGCAGTTTGCAGCATGCTTGTGATTTGTTTGTTTTCAACTGATCTTTAGTGTTATTGCTGCTTGTGAAAGAAAAATAAAGTTAGAACTGTGGTCTGGGGTGAGCTTTACTGAAATACATCAATCATCGACACAGCACAGAACGCACATCTTCTTCATTTTAAATAACATGCCCTCGCTGTCCATTACAGCCTAACACTGCAAAGTCATGTGAGCCATGCAAGTAATGGTTACACACATGTATAAGCAAGAAAAGTTTGCTTTGAAAATTAGCATTGTGAAAGCAAAAAGTAAAAATCTAAAGCCGCAAATGCTGAAGGATACAAATCAATATAACTAGATGAAAAAGTCCCTTGACATGCTGAAGGTGGCTGTGGCCTTTTCAGCCTGCGATTTGAAAAAGAAAAGGCTCGATTCCAACCACAACCAGAGGAAATTAAAACAGCTCTCATCATTGTATTGGACAAAGCAGTTTCAAATAATAAAAGATAGCATGTGCGCAGTCAAGTGAACTTAAATGAAATATACAGTGCATTCCAGTATCAACTTGCTTACAACTATGGACCTTGGATCTCGAATCGACGCTATATTTCCAAGCTGAGGCCTGAAGTTCAATTCCTACCACAGTCAAAAAAAAATAACTTTTTTCTATCGGACCCTCTCCAGCCCCTTCAGACTATAGCAGGTCAACTGGTTTTCTCTGTTCCTTGTGTCACTCCTACTATTCAGTCACTATGAACTGGTTTTCTGATTCTGTCTTGACCTATAGTTCTCTGAATGTTTCTGCTCCTCCGTATTTGCAGTCTTTAGTCTCTCCATGTGTCCTTCCAAGAAGTCTCTGTTGTGCCTCTGCCCATCTGATGACCATTCTTCCTCTTGCCAGACATGCTAAGGCTGGACAATCCTTCTCCATTCTTGCTCTAAAGCTGTAGAATGTTCATACTCATGTTCAGACATCTTTTAAATATACACCATTTCATCAAATATTTTGGAGATGCTTAGTTTCTCTTCTAGTTGCTGTTGTACAGGATGGTCCAGATCTAATTATGCAGATCCTGATCATCTGGATGACTTTGATTTATGCGGGGACATTCTTCATGTCGTCAGTTCGCACACTTCTCGATGGTCCAGGATTTTTCTGGTGATTTTCTATGTAATAAACTTAATAAGTAATAACGTAATGAAAATTGCATAATTAGATCAGGACCACCCTATACTGGCAAAGAGCATGAGATGCTGATTCTTTGTCTTAATCTAGCTGCAGGTATAATTAGGTAGTAGTACTACTCCTTCTTGCTCGGTAATCTGGTTCTATTTTGCTTTTGATACTTGCACCGTCTAATCATTCTTGTGTATATTATTGCTTGCTTTGTTAGTTGCTTTGGATAAATGCTTCTGCTAAATAAATAGCAATAATAATAATAACTTCACATAGGTGTTTAGCCCAATTCTGCCAAGGTCAGTTCTGGCATCCTGCAATTAGGCCACACATCCAAGAAAATGGATGGAAAGTTGCTATTTACAGATCGAAACTGTAGAAAGTGTATGGCTTTCAATCAATCAATCAACATTTATTTATATAGCACATATTCATACAAAAAAATGTAGCTCAAAGTGCTTTACAAAATGAATAGAAAAATAGAAGACACGATAAAAAATAAACATAAGTCAACATTAATTAACATAGAATAAGTAAGGTCCAATGGCCAGGGTGGACAGAAAAAATAAAAAACAAAAACTCCAAAAGCTGGAGAAAAAAAATAAAATCTGTAGGGGTTCCAGACCACGAGACCACCCAGTCCCCTCTGGGCAATCTACCTAACATAAATCAAACAGTCCTCTTTGTATTTAGGGTTTTCATGGAAGGACCTGATGATGATGGTCACATATTAGGACCATCATTAGGACTAATGTATTAGTCGTTGTGTAAATGCTAAATTTTAGCTCTCCTTTATTGATCTCAGTTGCCACAAGATATTTACTGATAGCACAAAACCTTGGAATCTGTCAAAGAAGTCAGAGATGATATCAGCCACAAAAAGCATGATTGGTGCATCTTTATTAGTAATTTAGTAATTCTAACATATAGATAGTTGACTCATAGACAAACAGATAGTTTTATTTATTATATCCATCTGTCTATTATATAGTTTTATTTATTATATCCATCTGTCTATCTATTATATAGTGCGTTTCATATCTATCTATCTATCCTATCCATATAATAGGGGTTCAAATCGAGGTAGTCAATGTAGACCTCAATGTGTTAACGTTTGCAGGGCATATACGTCTGTTATATGCCATTTGATGTGGGATTCATAAAAGCAGTGTTAATGTCTGAGATGCGCCATCCACTAGAATGACAGAGACACAGCAATCGGACAGACATGCAGACACTTATCCTTTTATTAAGGTGAATAGAATATCTGTCTGTCATTCCTATACCCTTTGACTGATCTGGACAAAATCTTGTATAGATGCTAGTCTGGGACCATACAGTCAAGAAACCAAAGTTTTGACTGACCCTTTTGGGTCCCAGTGACATCCCTGACCCCCCCCAAGTGTGTTAAAGTTTGAACACCAGTGCCACCTGTTGGCAAGTAAAGCATCCAAACTGACAAGCCAGACTCACAGACAAAATGACCAGAGCTTAAAATTTCTTACCTGGGCAATGCTGCATGCTGCTTCTAAAAATGAGTATTGTGCGCTTCTGCAGAGGGATATTGGGTGAGGCTCGATCGAGAGTGGAAGTATAGCACAACACAAAAGAGAACCAATAGATTGTTGTTTAATTCCTGCTTTGTCAGCTCTTCTTCATAATTTAATCACTACGAACTGTCCACTTGAACTACAAGGACGAGTCAGACATGACAGCATTCATGGTTACAACCCAGCAGGGAGTTGCCACAATTCTGGAATCCAATTGGACTCGCAAGAGCAGAGACATTGATAGGGAGGCAGTGTGGATGATGAATGGGGCAGCTAGCAATAAAAACTGGGTCACATTTAAAAAACACATAAACCTTCGCTTCCTTTTCATAACCCACCCTACAAATATATCTGGACAAAAATTCTGAGTACTAGTATAAATATACAAAAGGAACAAATGGGTGTTGTGTCTTCCAGTAATGTGCTGAGGAAGAGTTTATTCAATAATGTACAGTATATAAAATATACTTTTTTTTTTCCTTTTTCTTTTAATCGGATGAGTGTATTTATTGCGGGTGGGCATTTAGCGTTTTTGATATAGACATATTGACAATAGGAGCCTGAGTCACAGCACAGTAGGGTTCTGCTCTGCTGCTGTTGCTTGAACTAATTTGTCTCTCTCTTTTATTTCTTAAACAGGCCACTGCTCACTTACTTGCGTAAGTTCTACTACTATGACCCTGAGGAGGAGATCACCCTGTCCCTGAAGGAGGCCCAGGCCGCTTTAAGCCCAGAATCAGAAGTAGAGCCTCAAACGTAGTGGTACCTGACCCATGCAGGTAGAAGTATGTACGCCTGTTTTTGCAGAAACATCTTAACCTTTACATATTAAGCTGGATTGAATTGTCAATGGCTAATATGTCTCAAGATTTCTTGCAGCTTCATGACTTGTTGCTTTCATCTATATTTTGGATAAAGTAGCACATCTCTAGTTAACTCCCTCTTGAAGTCCACTATTTTTCTGTAGGAGTTATGTCACTATTTAACCTTCAATGCCCTGAAGAATTTGACCCTCCTGTTTCTCCAGATGCACTTTATACAATTCTCTCTGTGTGTTTGTTGGTATCTCCTCTCGCATCACATTTTCTCTCAAGTCTCATTATAAATTAAACTGGAAATGTGCTTCATTGCCCCACGATGCACCAGAGCAAGTAGTTTTGAATGATATTTTTATTTTATTGCCACATTTACCAATCATTTTTAGCATATCTGGCCTAACAGGTGTGGTATCACCCCCTAAGTAAGATAGATGGTATTATGCAGCCCCTGCTGGCTATAGTGTAGGCCATGATGCTCTTACGCAATCTTTGCTGTATAAATACCCAGCAGAACTTAGGTGTGCAGTATGAAAGTTAGGCCAATTGACAGCGTTTTGTTACGGTGCTACCCAGTAGCTCACTGACCCTTGATATAACTCTGATTTGGTCAAGAAAGTAACTCTTCCATGTTGTACAAATGTGGTTCTCTTCTTCCAGGATGCTCTGATCGTACATCAAGTGGGGGAAGAATTTGCCAGCCACCTTGACCTCCATTTAAAGGACTTAAACAAATTCTCACTTGCAAGATGTTTGCTTGCTTTAAGGTAGAAGAGCTATAGCTTGTGTACTCTATTGAAAGACAGAAGCAATTCATTTTCTGTCCTTTTTGTAGATCAATGTCTCCGCTAAAGATATGTTGGTAAAAAGGTAAAGACCTATCGTAACAAATAAAAAACCTCAGTGTGCCATTTTGCTAATCATAATGGGTCACTACAAAGCCTGTAACAAGAGTGATAGACGGACAGCCTCTGTCAGTTAATGCTCCATACACTATATTGTTATATTGTCACCAAAAAGATGTCCTTACCCCTTATGTTACACTGCTCGATATAAAGTAACTGCCGAATTCAGTGTTTCAGTGTGTTGCTGTTGTCTGTGAGCATAACCATTTTTTGTCATTTCTTGCAATGTTTTGATGTGTTGCTATCATCTGTGAGTATAGTCATTTGATATACTCGGGACAGTGCTATAACCATGCATGCAATTGTAACAGCTTTGGGGAAGGCTAGATGCTTCTAGCAACATCAGTGGGATTCTAACAGGCTGGAGGGACTTTTTAAATTATGTAAGGACAGAAACCGAATACCCTTGCCAATAAGAAAGAATCCATACAGCATCCCTCTCTATCTGACTTTTCTTTACCTGACAATTCATTCTACCGCAAATTTGGTTTCCAAACTTTTTTATAAGGCAAATTTCATCCAATGCACCTTTGGAAGAAAAAAACGTGAAAGTTGTGCTTTTATAGTCTTGTGTCATTTTGTCCATTTTGCTATGTCATGCATTCATCATTAAACATCCATAAAATCTTGCAAAATGGCCCCCAAAAAATTATAGCAATTGAAAAAGTTATTCATTTTCTTCCAACCCCATACATTGCATAATACGTTGCACCTTGAGATGAATCTGCCATGCTGGTGTTCGTTGGGCGCGGTGTGCACACAAGTGAGGTGAAGACCTATTTTTTCCTCTCTTATATCCCAAACATTGGCAAATGTATAGAAATAATCCTGTTAATGACCTCATTAGCGGTTGCTTAATTAGGTAATAGATGAATGAACTGTTTTCTATCATGGAGAAATCAAGAGCTGATGGTTATATGGGTGTTTACGAGTGTTGTAGCAATATTGGGGGAAACTGGTGAAGAGTTTTCTGATGGGCTATGAGCAAATTGCTACTTTCTTATTTAATATAATAGTAAATAGATTACTGATCTCCCATTTTTCATTTTCTGACCTGTACCCTGATATTGATTAGAATCAGATAACAAGGGATGACTAAATATTAGGCAGGAGACAATACAATTAGCCTGCAATACAATTCCTATTGCGATTCAGGCTTCACAATACAGTATTCCCACGATATGAAATTTTCATAAAAGAAGTGCAGTAATATGCTTAGTGCTACTCATATTAAGAGGCATTCATAACATCAGTACACAGATACAAAATGTTTAACATACTTTTTTTGTAAACTTTTTCTTTTTTTAATAAAATAATCTTAAATATAAACCAAATATTTGCACTGCAGTAACGTGAGACAAGCTGCATGTTGGATTACCACATGCAAGTAAAACTTCCACTGCACACCGTCCGTGTGACAGCAAAGACCCCGTAAACCTATTACATGGGACTGTGACTTTAAAAAGAGTTCATCAACAGCACCGGGACACAGTTGGAAACGTGTTAAGGGCAAATTTCGTACAAACACAGGAAATTTTTCTTTACACAGAGAACCACAAACACAATGGAATAAATGACCAAGTAATGTAGTAGTCAGTAGAACTTTAGGGACCTTCAAAACCTGACTTGATGTTATTTTGGAGGAATTAAGGTGGATAGTATTGTCAAGCTTTGTTGGGCTGAATGGCCTATTCTCATCTATCCATCCGTCCATCCATCCATTATCCAACCCGCTATATCCTAACTACAGGGTCACGGGGGTCTGCTGGTGCCAATCCCAGCCAGCACAGGGCGCAAGGCAGGAAACAAACCCTGGGCAGGGCGCACACACACATACACACACACCCACAACAAGCACACACCAGGGACAATTTAGGATCGCCAATGCACCTGACCTGCATGTCTTTGGACTGCGGGAGGAAACCCACGCAGACACGGAGAGAACATGCAAACTCCACACAGGACCCGGGTCTCCTAACTGTGAGGCAGCAGCGCGACCCACTGTGCCACCTTATTCTCATCTAGATTGTTCTAATGTTCTAAAATGTCTATAATAAAAAGTTACTAAAGTGCAAAACTATTAAAATTTATATTTTCTTTTAGTTTTTTTGAATTATTAATTATTATACAGTATTTTGAATGAATTAATATAAAACATTGCTTCAACAGTGCCTGCCCTTTTAATACCTGCTTGAATGCCTTACTGACTTTAACTGTGGTTTCTGACTAAATCTATAAAGAACTTTTTTAATATCACAATTCCTTTTACGAAAAATGAATATCGACATTCAGCATGAAGCTTGTGACTTCCCCACAATATCCCCTAGCAGCTGAATACATTCAGCCACTGGGTAGCTGGGAGAGACCTGAAAAGCAAGGACTATGAAGTTAGCTGCTTTCATCCTCTGCCATGCTACAGGATTGCTGTTGTATTTTCCAATGCTGTATGATTCCTCCATGTTGAAATCTACTCCTATTTCTAGATCAGTATCAGTGAAAGATGCATTGATGTCACAAACACTCGTTCTTACATCCTTGGCTCATGATATCTGCAGAAACTGTAGCTTGAGTATATTGTGAAACCTGCCCTAAAACGTTAAGTGTGAGCTTTGTCAGTCTCGATCAATTTGAAATCAAGTCCGTGGATTCAGAGGTGCATCTGGGAAACACTGTGGCTATCGGCCATACTCATCAGAGAATGCAATTCACTAAATTAAGTGTGGGTGCAAAACGCATAACCTGCGGTCCCAGCCCACTTTCATGTTTCCGCGATCTCTAGGTTGTGCGCCAAAAGCTTCAACTATTCCACCATTATACAGACAGGGAATATCAGTTTTGTCTAAGTGCAAGTGTATAGTTTGTCAATCAGATTTTTAAACCTCTTGCTTTTGTCAAAAGACATTTTTATTTGCCTTTGTGTTTCATTCTCCGTCACATTTCAATAGCCGATACAAGCTGACAGTTTGTAATACCAGTATTCTGTATCGTGAAATTCAATACAACAAAATATTGTCTCATGCCTACTGAATATGTTCATTTTTCATTCCCTGCTTTTTCAGCTCTACCATAAAGACCTTTAAATACTACAAAACAGAAAGTAAGTTAGGATATTTGTCAATAGACGAAGTATGTGAAACTTTCTCTATGAGCTTCTTTCAGCTATAAAAAGCTGAGTGCTTATTTTCATAGAGTTTTAAATTTTATCTTGTTGTAATCGTCTAAAAATTTGATGTCGAGATTTTGATGAATCTCGACGTTTTAGACCTCCCTGAGTCCGAAAATACCATTTTTGGAATTATGTCTGTGTGTCTGTCTGTGTGTGTGTATGTAAACATAATAACTTGAGTACACTTTCACTTAAGCCAACCAAATTTTGAATATAAGTATTAGGTACACAACGTAGATTTCTATCAGCTTTTGGGCAATTTGCGTTAACCGGAAGTGGTACTTTACCTTTTAGTCATGCAGCTGCAGAGTCTGATTTATTTAACTTGTTCAATATATTATTAATTTGATTTAATTTATTGTTGTTGGTCCTTTAATGTACATAATATAAAAATATAATCACTGTCTTGTGGTTCACTCCTCAAATATCCATCTTCATACCCGAGTATACGAGAAAGTCGAGGAGCGAGCACTCCTGATTTTATTTATCCTCAGTTTGGGGTGGAAAATTGTCTAATTTGACAAGCTTTCCTGGAAAGTTAACTAGTTTATCAAAGACCTGAAAACTCGGGGAGCTAGTACCCCTACTGGATATGATGACATATTTGAACCCACTTCATTTAATTTAGGATGGTGTGGACGGAGCCAATACATCATAGTCAGAACCCAACCCTAGATCAGACAAGAGTCTCTTAGGATCTTACTTGCACACACGTTTATTTGGGGCTACTATAGCAGATATTAATGTAGACATTATTTTGGCCTGAACAGTTTTTCATTTTCTTAATGTCCAATATTGCATCATTATTTGTCATCTCAAGTGACTTCACTGGAATTAGGTGAGATCTGTCTCATCGCAGTCTTGTGGACAGGCCACTTCTTTTACTGAATATTCCAGTATGCCAAAACATTGTTCATTTAAACAGTTGTCTTACACTTCTTTTTTTTTTTTTACCATCTGTTCACATTTGTTTTTAAAATAGCCTCTTGGTAATTGAGGCTCCTTCTGAGTGCAGTTAGGACTTGAATTTATGTAAATTAATTCAGTAAATGCCTTTTAAAAAGCAAAAGCCTCATTTCACTGAGGAGGTGGAGGATCTTATTAAGTGAGGCGATTTCCTTCAGTCTGCTGGTATTCTGAAAGGTGGGTGTACAGTATGTGTGAGTCTGTGCCCACATGCCCACTCTAAAGCAAAGCAGTAGTGCTGGAGAGATGAGGCCCTGCTACTCTAATGTTAATTTGTGTATGTGTTTGTTTTCTTTCATTTCAGGACTTGCTGCCTCTTGTGAAGGGACCACAGCAGACCCAACATGCGGGGAAGCCGACGGGCGACGGCAGTTGCCTCTTGTGGACAGCATCTGCGACCGACCCTGTGACCCGTGGTGCTGAAAATGGCAAGCGCACCTTATGCCGTTTTTTTGTTCAATGTTATAACAAGGATTGAGCGAAAGCCCAGTCCAGCCCTCTCCCTACCCCTTATCCTTGAAGCATATGCACTGGAAATGGGTTTTCCTAAAACAACCCCATCCCCTTTTTTTTTTTTTTTTTTAAAAAAAAGATGATAATAATAGAGGAAATGAAAACAAACTTCTTTAACTCGAGGGGAACAAAATACTGGAAAATCAGGGTTGAGCCAAACTGGAAGACTTGAAAGCTGGCACGTGGGAGCTGCCATGGTAAAGCTGAAGCCTGGTGGATGACAGGGGACTGTTTTATGCTGCCCAGTCTTTTTTCTTTTTTTCTTATTTTTTCATTTTTATTCTTCCCTGTCTGAACTGGAGCATCATGCTTAAATTTCAAATTGCTGTGTAGTTGAATGTCCTCCTGCTGCACCCACTCACCTGGTAGCTAATAAGAAAACATTTGGGCTTCTTTTTTGCCCTCCATAAATGAGAATCACAAAGGTCTGAGACTTCATGCCACACAATACAATTTCTGTCAGATTATAAAAAGCCTCCCCAGCTGCCCTGATGGCACAGACCAGCGCAGAAGGACTGTCCTTAGATGTGCCCACCTTTCATCAGTCAGAGGTGGTTGCAGGCTGATTTAACTTTATGCTGTTGCTTTACTGCTTTTTATTACCGCCTTGAGGATGAACTGAACAACTAACTGAATGAAGCTGGCAAAATATGGGCAAAACTGGTGTTTCTTTGTTTTCTATTTTTTTCTCTGTTGGCTCATGTTAATGGTTCTGTCCATGCCATGTGGACTTTGACGTCACAGGTACCTTTCTTCTTTGTTTTTCTGCTTTTACTAGAAGCTGGACACACCGGTCCTGAGGTGACCAGCCACCAAGATGCGGCTCCACTGCCAGCTATTCATGCAAGTTGCACTCGAGTTTAGCATTTTGCTCCTGAAAATTAATATATGTGTATATATTTATATTTTTTCGTCGTCGTCTTCACGTTCTAAACGTGTAACGTAGATAGTATTTTACGGCCTGGCTGTGTGAATAGAAGTGACAAAAAAGTTCCTGCTGTTATTTGAGTGTATTACTGGAAAGTGGGTGGGGTGGGACCTTTATATTATAAAAAAAAAAAAAAAAGGTGTTAAAATGATTTATTTTCTTAATTTACATTTAAGTTTTTGGGTAGAGGCTGGGTTGTGCTGGCTTGTAGTGCTGGTGTCCAGTGATGCCAAAAATGAGGAATAGAAAAAAAAAAAACACTGAGTTTGATTTGGGCGATGGTCCGCGTTTTTTTGTTTTGTTTTGTTTTTCAAACCTTCAGTCCTGCTGACCTACAACAAAAGAAGGCTTCAAATTGTACACCTGCCCTTGTTTTTTTTTTTTTTTCTAAAATAAATGAGTAAAAATTCTAAAAATGATGTGCCGTCTCTCCTTTTTGAGGGGTATGGGGGGTGCAGGAAATAGATTTTCCTAATCTGCGTCAAAATAGAGAACATTACTGCATCAATTTGATATTTATGTATTGCTTCAGAAATCACAACCTGGGTCTGGATGCTATACAGATTACAACCATAAAAGTTGTCAACAAGTAAGAGTTGCGAGAATACAGAAATGTTCCAAGTGCCAAAATGTATTGGTAACCAAGAATGTTAGTGCGAACGCCTCATAGCTATCGGGATCCGAGTTTATATCCCACGACCGTTCTGCATCTGTGTGAAGTCCGCACATTCTCACTGTGTCTGTGTGGGTTTTCCTCTGGGCATTCTCTTTACTTCCACATCTGAAAGCTGTGCCATTAATTGCTGATTCTAAACTGCCCCCATGTCTTTGTGAGTATGTGCATTATTTCAATCTGCAATGCACCCTCAAGGCCTGCAGGCTTTTAGTGGACGGGACAGGCTGGTAGTAACAAAGACATCAAAAACAATCAACAGTTAACCGGTGGAGAAAAATATTAACACTTCACACTGAGGGAAACAGAACATGAAACTTGAACCCAGGATGCTGGATTACCAAGATAGCAAGACTAACCCAATGATGCACCAGTGATGGTTCCGATCAATGACTGATCATATGCCACTTATACTCTTTAAGATACAAATCTAACAAAGAAAATTGCAAGAACATGGAAAGTGGCTGGATGTGGAATTCAAATCCAAGATGATAAATCTGTGACCCTAACACTGGGCTGCTGTATAATAATATAGTTGTCATAACAATATAGAACGTTCCTTTAAAGTCCAGATGGACCAATTTTTTAAACTGAAGAACATTGAGGCTGTTACTAAGGGATAGTCTGACATTGCCATCATCGGATATACAAAAAAAAAACAAAGATAAGAAACTAAAGTTTGTGAGAGACCACCAAAATCGAAAGAATTAACCAAATTCCAAGATGAAGCTAAAATATAAAAATTACAATTGCTTAAAAACAGGAGTCTCTAATAAAGTCTTTATTTTTCAAGGTTTGGACATCTCCCTAACAGCAAGGTGATCTAGAATAATAATAATGGCTACTGTGATGTAACAAATGATGTGCACCACTTGCCTTCCAGCAGCCCAGCACTCCAAAATGATAACAATCATAATGCTTCTATCATGACCATAAAGTATAAACAAAACAAAAACATTATTTTCTCAAATCTGCCACTACTTTCAAATATATTTTATTATTTTTTATTATTATTATATTAAAATATCCTAAATTCAGCATGTGTGGATTTTCCTCCTTATAATCCAGTTTGCCTCTCAAAAACCTTCTCAGAGTCACTTAATTCAGATTAAGGTAAACGGGTTTGGTGGAGCCAATCCCATTGGCAGATCAGGTTAATCTGGCAGTTCCGTAATGTGGCTGTGAGTTGGCATACCCAGCGAAAGGCTGGTGCTCCAGAGCTGGTTTCTCGTTTGTCCATGATATTATCCAATAGGCTCCAACTCCCCTGCGATAATGAACCAGATTAAATGGGTAAGAGAAAATGTGACATAATGTTGCCATCTTGGTATGTGTTCCTAAAACTGTCAGTAAAATAAACTGATGCTGACAGTCACTGGCCCAAACAGTGCAAATCAATGGTAGCTAAATCATTGGACTGTAGAACACCAGGCCTCCAATTCAGTCTTCAACACTCACTTGCAGTATGACCCTGAGAGAGACTCTATACCTGTCAATGTTCCGACTGCAGAACATTGCACTTGTGATTTGTCATCTACTTTGTCAAAGGCATCAGCTAAAAAAAACAAAAAACATAAGGGACTCTAAACTGGTGCTGACATTTGACATTTGCTATATTGCGATAGAATGCTTCCGATTTCCTAATAATTACTTTCTCTTCCCTTTCCCGAGTTATTTAAGGGTATTGTCTCTTCTAATGATGTCACCCCCAGTGCTCCATGACTATAGATGCTTTTTCAAACACGTTTTCCAAAACACAACTTTATTTTTAAAAACAGACAGTATGGTGTAGTGGTGCGCTGGACTGTAAACCAGAGTGCTGCTGGTTCACTCGAACTGAGAGTCACTTTGCCCATCTTTGTGGCAAGATAAAAACAAGTGCAAACAACTTTAATTTGTCCTGATCTTATAAACAAATAAGATGTCACCCATATACTGTATGTACATCTATAAAGATTAATTTCTGATTATTCTTTAGACACAGTATAAGCAAATGTTACTTCACTCTTTTAGGAAGATTTCTCTGACAAAAAACATTGGTGCTCCATTTGCAACAGTCCCACATCTACTGTACATAATGCAAAACCCCACCAACCTCAAGAGCCCACCTGAGTAAAGAAACTCCATCTGCAAAATGAATGGCAGCTTCCTGGGCAGCAGGGACTCCATAACAGAGGCAGACCTGACCACAGCCAAAGGACACTTTCCTATTCCCACGGTTAGCTTAGTATGTGTCATGCTCAATGGCAGGGAATTTACATGTCTGTCAGCAATTCAATAATTAAAAACTTGGTCTCAAAGCAGAAACCTTGACAAACTTTAAGAAGAATCTGGATGAGATATTGGTGCGGCTTAGCTATTATCTAAACAAATGGGCTTGAAGGCTGATGGTCTCTCCTCAACTGTCACATTTCTTATGTTCTTCTGGTTTATTAATCTGCTCTATGACAAAAATTGCCTTTCTAATAAAGATACTCTTTTTGTAAATATACTACTATGTCACAGATACGATATGAAATTTCTCAGGTTACACCATGAATCTTAGTAATAAACTGATAGTCACATTCATTCCTGCAGCCCATTAAATGACAGTTAGGAGTTTCAGATTTTGGTTTATATGCCTTATAAATGTATCATCATTCCTCTTTCCACTTCATTTTCCATCTTATGTTAAGCAAAAATGGTACAGGTCATCAACCAGGAGCTTCTATATAGCAATTTAAATGTGAAGCAGTGTCTTATGGGCATTTATTCTTCAGAGATGAAGTGTGAAACAAAGTAATAAAGCTGGGAAGGAAGGTAATGGAGGTGCTGCCATCCTTTCCCCTGTATAACATCAGGCAAGTCAAGACATAAAAAACAGTACCATAACATTTGAACATATTAAATAAAATGGAAGACTTGTGTATATTCTCCCTCCCCAAGTGTGCTGTGGTTAAAACAGAAATGTCTGCAAAATTACTAACATATAAGCCAGTCAACTGGTTCAAAGGCTTCTAATACAGTATCTTGCAATGCTGCTAACCGTGCCAGGTTTAATACGGATGGAGGAGTTTGAATGATTCCATTTTGAGTTATCCAGACGGCACTCTGAAACTATGCTCTCTGAAACGTGAATATTCAAAGTCAAAATTTTGACTTGGTCACAATGCATCCCCTACATATATACAGTGGGATGCAAAAGTTTGGGCAACCTTGTTAATGGTCATTATTTTCCTGTATAAATCTTCGGTTGTTACGATAAAAAATGTCAGTTAAATATATCATATAGGAGACACACACAGTGATATTTGAGAAGTGAAATGAAGTTTATTGGATTTACAGAAAGTGTGCGATAATTGTTCAAACAAAATCAGGCAGGTGCATAAATTTGGGCACCGTTGTCATTTTATTGATTCCAAAACTTTTAGAACTAATTATTGGAACTCAAATTGGCTTGGTAAGCTCAGTGACCCCTGACCTACATACACAGGTGAATCCTATAATGAGAAAGAGTATTTAAGGGGGTCCATTGTAAGTTTCCCTCCCTTTAATTTTCTCTGAAGAGTAGCAACATGGGGGTCACAAAACAACTCTCAAATGACCTGAAGACAAAGATTGTTCACCATCATGGTTTAGGGGAAGGATACAGAAAGCTGTCCCAGAGATTTAAGCTGTCTGTTTCCACAGTTAGGAACATATTGAGGAAATGGAAGACCACAGGCTCAGTTCAAGTTAAGGCTCGAAGTGGCAGACCAAGAAAGATTTCGGATAGACAGAAGTGACGAATGGTGAGAACAGTCAGAGTCAACCCACAGACCAGCACCAAAGACCTACAACATCATCTTGCAGCAGATGGAGTCACTGTGCATCGCTCAACCATTCGCGACTTTACACAAGGAGATGCTGTATGCGAGAGTGATGCAGAGGAAGCACAAACAGAGCCGCTTGAGGTCTGCTCAAGCACATTTGGACAAGCCAGCTTCATTTTGGAATAAGGTGCTGTGGACTGATGAAACTAAAATTGAGTTATTTGGGCATAACAAGGGGCGTTATGCATGGAGGAAAAAACACAGCATTCCAAGAAAAACACCTGCTACCTACAGTAAAATATGGTGGTGGTTCCATCATGCTGTGGGCTGTGTGGCCAGTGCAGAGACTGGGAATCTTGTCAAAGTTGAGGGACGCATGGATTTCACTCAGTATCAGCAGATTCTGGAGACCAATGTCCAGGAATCAGTGACAAAGCTGAAGCTGCGCCGGGGCTGGATCTTTCAACAAGACGACCGACCGAAACACTGCTCAAAATCCACTAAGGCATTCATGCAGAGGAACAAGTACGACGTTCTGGAATGGCCATCTCAGTCCCCAGACCTGAATATAATTGAAAATCTGCGGTGTGAGTTAAAGAGAGCTGTCCATGCTCGGAAGCCATCAAACCTGAATGAACTAGAGATGTTTTGTAAAGAGGAATGGTCCAAAATACCTTCAACCACAATGCAGACTCTCATGGGAACCTACAGGAAGCGTTTAGAGGCTGTAATTTCTGCAAAAGTGGATCTAATAAATAATGATTTCATTTCTTTTTTGTGGTGCCCAAATTTATGCACCTGCCTGATTTTGCTTGAACAATTATTGCACACTTTCTGTAAATCCAATAAACTTCATTTCACTTCTCAAATATCACGGTGTGTGTCTCCTATATGATATATTTAACTGACATTTTTTATCGTAACAACCAACGATTTATACAGGAAAATAATGACTATTAACAAGGTTGCCCAAACTTTTGCATCCCACTGTATGTTATGGTATATGGAGGGAAAGAACAGGATAAACAAAGGGTGCAAAGTTCAGTAGAACTGGGGGAAAAAATAAGTCTACATTGCAATGAACTCTTAACCCTTTGGCCATTGTGTATGAGCTTTAGGCTCAACCGTGTGGGTCGACTTACCCTATCGCAAACTAAGAATGTGTCATTCTTCTCTAAACTCTGGCCTTTCTTCCACCCTTGCTTGACTCAAGTGTTTGCCTTCAACTCTTCTCAGCTCTATACTTATTTTGTTTCTGGCCTTAAAGCATTTTTAGGTCCACTCCCCTGCTCCTGAATCACTTTGAGGGTAAGAGGAGGCATTCCCTTAACTTCGAAGACAGCAGGTCAATAATACTCTATGTGGCCTCTACATGCCTAAAAAAAAAAGTCCAGTGCCCATATTTATCAAACATCTCAGAGTAGGAAAAGAGGTCGTAAATGGCACAAAAATCTCAAATGTGAACTCATACTCCACACTGGAAGCACTTACTTCTTAAGTGATACTCAGGTGTACAACAAATTCTTATCCTACTCAGACTTCTAGTGCAATTCGTAGGAGTACATTAGAACAATTTAGACGAGAGCAGGCCATTCAGCCCAACAAAGTTCACCAGTCCTATCCACTTAATTCTTCTAAAAAACCATCAAGTCAAGTTTTGAAAGTTCCTAAAGTCTTACTGTTTATCACGCTACTTGGTAACTTATTCCAAGTGTCTGTGATTCTCTGTAGAGAAGAGCCAAGCAAAATGACACCTTTTATTGGCTAACTAAAAAGATTACAATATGCAAGCTTTCGAGGCAACTCAGGCCCCTTCTTCAGGCAAGATGTAATGATTACTACATTCTCTACATTCATAATGGCTAACACGGTACAACACCCTAGTACTGTGATTCTCTGTGTAATCTGGAAAATCTTCCTAATGTTTGTGTGAAATTTACCCTTAACAAGTTTCCAACTGTGTCCCCATGTTCTTGATGAACTCATTTTAAAGTAACAGTATCGAACCAACAAACTAATTCCCTTCATAATTTTCAATTCTAAGACATTTGATAAATATGAGCACAGGTCTTCAAGTGGATGTCTCTGCTGCCTGTATTGTCTATGGAACAGTATGCTGCCAGACATTCTTTCACATGACCGTGTGTCCTCAAGTAGGCTGGAGATGTGCCACCTCTGGCGTGTCTTCCCTTAGTCTGTATTTCTCTTCATAAAGGATCAGGCAACAGCTAAGTCACCTGCCCTGTATCATCATGGGAAAAAAATGGCATGCGTCCACACCGCAAATTTACTCTCTCTCTCTCCTCTTATAGTGACTGTCATCCTATCAAGGTGCCCACCTTCTTCTTCATGCACACCCCAACTGGGGTTCTTTAGAAATTATATAGTATCCTGCAGAGAAAGAGAAATGGTACAGAACATTAATCTGGAGATTTTCTTTATGGGAATCACAGAATAAATGAATCAGTTAGAATGGCCTAGTGAGAAAGGTGATTGGATGTAAAGCTAAGGGCTGCCATTTCGATCCCCATAACTCACCTAAATGTTTGACCCCAAGTGAGTCACTTTAACTATCATTTTTCCAGTGGAAGAAATGTAGAAATTGTCATATGTTTTCTGTAAAACACTTTGAATTTGTATTCAGGTGCAGTTTAAGAAAGACTGTGTGTATGGAGTCATTCAGGGGATGAACCAGAAGTAGGACATGGTTCTGTCATCTTGTGCACTCCGGTCCCACCTTATTGATAAAGTTGAAAAAAAGGGCTTTATCAGCCCAGCACAGGGAAGAAGTATGGCCTCACATCTACGACTGGTATGGGGTGAGCCGGATAGATAGCTCTGGGGCGTACAGCATGGGTGTCGAACTTCAGTCCTGGAGGGCCGCAGTGGCTGCAGGCTTTCATTCTAACCATCTTCTTAATTAGTGACCAGTTTTTGCTGCTAATTAATTTATTTCGTCTTAATTTTAATGAACTTGACTCAGGCCCCCTTAGTTGTTTCTTTTTCCTTAATTAGCAGCCAAACAATAATGAGATAAAAAATGAACTGCCACATGACCAGCTCACCTCACACAATATCTGAAAATAAAGGTGAAGATCTCAGTAAGGTTGATCTCTCAGGTCACCAAAACATCTTGATGTTGCTCAAAAACAAGCTTAACAGAATGAATGGGATTTTCATTAAAAATCTAGTTGGAGTAAAACTGGTTGAAGTTTGAAGCCCCAATTTAGCTGATCATCTGTTGGCTTGTTTCTCATTTCTGTTTGGCTGTCATTTAATGAAGAAAACAATCAATTCAGAGGACTGAATCTTTAAAAACAGGGCTAATGAAATAAATTGAGAAAGAATTTAATTAGCAGTGAAAACTGGTCACTGATTAGGAAAAGGGTCAGAATGAAAACCTGCACTCACTGTGGCCCTCCAGGACTGGAGTTCAACACCCCTGGTGTAAAAAGAACAACAGAGTCGTGAAGTTAGTGCTTAAAGTGATAGCAGTAACTGTTTCATGTAATGAAACTTATGTGCAGGTTCTCAAACTCAGGGTTTCATCTTAGTGGTTGCAAGTGTGCTGTCTATTTTTAGCCCCCGTCAATTATTTGCTGGGATAAAAAAGGAGGAAATGAAGTCCCCCGCTTTAGCTGTGGAGCCGCATCCTCATCACATGACTGATGCAGGCAGCTGAAAAACAGGAAGAGGTGCCAGCGGGCTGACAAACAAGCGATCGCTGCCTAAAGACCTTAGGGGACGACCTACAAATCTAAGCTTTGCTAGCTGTTAACCCTGTCGCCCCCTTGGTCACCTTGCACTTTCACAGCACTTTGCAAAAAGGGATTTTTAGTAATCTAGCCATAGGTGGGAATGGTCTACTAATTTGAGCCAGTAACGGGAGCAGCCGGAAGCAATGTTGGACACACACACACACACATTGGAAATGCCCTTCACTGGAGCCAGCAACAAAAATGACCTGCCATCGCCTATTTTTTTTCTTCTGTACCCAAATCTTTACTCCACATGGCCTGTTGTTTCAAAGTAAGCGAATGCAGGGATGGGGCCATTTCCAGGGCAATAGGGAAGGTCAGGCTTTTGCAAGGCATTTCTGCTGGTCAGTATCTTAGCCAGGCACCATCTCGCCACAGTCTGTGTCTCTCTGCTGCCCCTTGTCTCTATGGCAACAAGCCCTGTCACTCATAAATGGGCACACAGAGTTCTCCCACCCAGCTTTTAACATTCATTTAATTGTGTCTGTGATTCAATAAAGACACCAAAAGGAGTACGATAATAAAGCCTAGTATTTGGGGGTTTGCCTGCAGCACAATTTTCCTGACAATCCTTGACTTCCTTCTTTTTATCCCTCAATATTCACAGAAATAAAAGGGCAGGACAAAACGTTCACACACACACACACACACTCACAACAAAGCACTTCTCTTTTTTTCTGTAACAGACTGTGTAAATTCTGCTGACCTTCAACTCAGGATGGGCACAAAAAAAAAACCATGGGCAATAATACGCCTTTTATTCACCCCTCTTTTCTCTCAACAGACCCTTCTATGTTAGAAGGCTATGAAGAAGAGAGACTCTCACATAATGTACAGTATATCCACAAAATGAAGTGTCCTTAAATAGAGAGTCACAGCACCAGTACCCAACATTTGCTGCATGGTGCATACAGGTAGGCCCAAACCTTTGAAAGAGGGTGCCAGGATTTTGAGGTGTAGTGCTCATAAGAGCCACCAGGAGGTGCTGTTTGGTTGCAGTAACATCAAGTTAGTGTGCCATTTATAGAGCTAACTGGACTGCATAGTTAACACTTAAGCATTTATTTATTTGGCTGACAAAGCAACTTACATTTATGATACAATTAGTTACATTTCTTCTGGTTTTCTAATTGGAGCACAAGCAGGATAGGTGACTTGCTTTTGGTCACACAGTGCCCATAGCATAATTTGAACCACAACCTCAGGTGTTGAGTCCAAAGCCTTAACCACTACACAGTCTGCAGCAGACATAACCAAGGATGGGCCTGGGTGGTAATGGACAACAGCACTCTGAACAAGATGTTCACCTGTGACTGTGTGACCAGAAACAGTCACAATTCCATCATTATATTTGTTAATGAAACCACTATCATAGGCCTAATTACCAATAAAGATAAGATAAATTACAGAAAAAAAGGTCTACCTATTGACTCAATGGTTCCAGGAAAAAAAGCTTGAGACTTTACTTCAGCAAAAACTAGGAGCTGGTCATAAATGGAAAGCAGAAGATGAACCACATTTTTATCTGCATCAAAGGGGATACTGTTGGAAGAATGAGAAGCTTGAATTCTTAGAGTGACTATCAATGATGAACCGAAACAGGGACAACACATGTCAGCCCTTGTCAAAAAGGCTCACCGGTGTCTGCTTCCTCAGCCATCTAATAACAGCTCACATTTCTCCATTTGTTCTCACAAACCTCTACAGGTGCACAGTGGAGTCGATCATCACTGGATGTACCACATCCTGGTACAGCACCTGCTCAGCTCAACATCGTAAAGCACAGTACGGGGTGGTGAAGGTGGCCCAGAATATTAATGACAACAAGCTGCCATCTGTTTGGGACACTCATTGCCTTAGAAAGATGAACAGGACTGTTAAAGCCCTCAGCCAATTTTCTGATTCTGATAGAATTTAATCATCGTATAAGCAGCACAGTGGCACAGCAGGCAATGCAGCCACTTCAAGAATCTGGTCACTGTGTGAAATTTCCATGTTCACACCATTTTCCGTGCACTCTTATGCTTTCACTTCTCTACACTGGTCCCTGTGTCATTTCTGTATGAGTGGGCACTGTCTTACAGTCATTTCTGCCAGGACAGGGTCTAGTTCCACCATGACACCTGAACCCGGATTAAGTGGTTTAAGACTGTGACACTATTATATATAATAAATATTTTCCACTTTAATTTTGCCATTGTTTCTGTATTTCTGTCTGTACTTGACAGGTGATGTAGTCTGACATTGTGCCTCTTTCCATTGCTTTACTGTGAATGCTGCAGCTCTGGATTACCAATGAAAGTGAAAGGTCAAATGGGGCAGTGTACCAACCAGAGATAGTAAAGGAGATAGTGGTTCTCCCTAATAATAGCCTATGGGTTGCTAGCCATCAGATAATTCAGTCACTGAGCACTCCAGATCTTATTTCAGCTTGGTGTACATGTATTGGTCAATGATGGTAGCTTAGCAGTCAGGTCTGGAAACAAGATGAAGCTTTTGAGGGGTGGGTATGGAGGTGGTGAATTGAGAGGAGAGCCGAAATACAGGTACCACACCATTTTAAATTTGGGTTTTTTTTTAGTACTTTTCTAGTACTGGTATACCACGCAACCCTAGTGTGGAGTGAGCATGTTCGCTCCATGTATGAGTGGGTTTCCATCTTGGTGCAGTGTTATCACCCAACTCCAGGATACGACTGTTAATGTATTTGGAGGTTTCAAATTGTTCCTACAAGTGAGCGAGTACATGTGTAAGTGGCTAAGGCCTTCTGTACCTCTAAAATGGATTGAGTAGGTTTGAATATGGTACTGTATGTGACATGTGTTACAGACTAGGGGGCGCTGAAGTAAATGTATATGAATATTGGAAAAACAATATGATTGCTTTATTGTATTGGACCAACTGTGCTGGCTGAAAGCACAGTACATTACTCACGATCAATAAGTTAAACCTTCTTAAACAATCATCATCTGCACTCCTAACTAAAATGTATCAGCACATATTTATGTAAACGCAGAGCCATGGGTCAAAGCGCTGTTGTACTGGTAGCTTGTTGCACTGGAATTAATGAGCCAAGCTGGACATGATTTTCTTCTAGTTGACTGTGGTTTAGCCACTCTGATATGGTAACTGAATGAGGCAACTTAGAGCTGAGAGGTTTCCCGATATTCCCTTTCGTTAAACTGTGAAATTGTAACACTTGGTGACATTTCACCTGACTCAGGACTCAGAACATTCTAGCTTTGGTATTCCCTCTTCCACCTTTTTTTAACTCCAGCTAAGATCTGTTACTAAAATATGCAATGCATGTCTTCTGCAACCTGCCCCATCCTTTATTTAAATTTTCTCATTCACTCTCTTTTACCTTAAAGCCTTTGGCAACACGATATGCAGATAAGCTTACAAAGTGTTACCTCAGATTGACAGCTTGACCAATACAATTAAGCTTTCCTCCTTGTCTTGTAATTCTATTAAAAAAGTAGTATCTGTCCTCTAAAAACCCAAATCATCAATATATTCAGATCTATTATCTCTTACTCTCCCGTATACATTATACCATGGGGCTGGCCAAAGACCTCTACTGTCAAAAGCGCACATGATCAATCCTTGGGACATTCATACAGTACCTGTTTTCTGGGAGACAAGTACTCCTCATGTTAATTCCTGTCGTTTCTTCTTCTCCCACTTGAGAAATGGGGGCAAGCACTTTTACCTCTTCCTCCTCCGACAGGTTCAGGCATCTCATTTTTGCCATCTTTTGTTTCTTTTGCAGGTTTAGCTGGGGTTTGGAGGGTGGCTGATCAATTATGTTTTTGAATTGTTTTACAATTCTTTGGTATTTTATGTCATTAGAATTTTAAGTAATAATAAAAAAATGTTTAATGTACAGTATGTCTATCCCTTTAGCCTCTATAAGCATATCTCATCTTGCAGAATGCAGAGTGTTTCATGTCAATGGTGCCCGCCTACGCTTTAGTCAATGTGGACCCCATTGTACTATGTAAGTGCACTAACTTACTCAATGCCCTTAGCATGGTTAACCACATAAAATGTTTCTGGAGGCTATTTAGTCTATCAGGCACATATGCTTAGCTAATACATAATCTGTCCAGATAGCTCATCCAGATAATTCTTAAAAATTGTCAAGTTCCCCTTTGACAGCATGGCTCAGTTGTTTGTTTCATATTTCTATGACGCTCTGTTGTTAAAACTGTTCTCTGGCTTCAGTTTTATATGTCTTTTCCGTCAATTTCCACTGGTGTCCTCAAGTAATTCACTGTACACTCAAAAGAATTTGCTGGATATCTATGCATTTCATAATTCTGAAGACCTCAATTGGTTCTTTTGCTCAAGATTAACAAGGTTTAATTCCATTACCCTACCACAGTATGAAATAAACTTTTATTCTGGGCATACTCTTAGCTGGTCGTCTTTGCTCATGTTCTAGTGTTGCTGTATCTGTTTTCGGAGCTTGGTGACCACAAATGCACACAGATGCACCATGACCAATTATAGCCAGAACAGAACATCCCTTGATTTGTTTTTTTGTTTTTGCAACTGAAACCAAACAGCACCTCCTGGTGGCTCTTATGAGCACTACACCTCAAAATCCTGGCACACACTTCCAAAGGTCCAGGCCTCTCAGCCTACCTGTATGCACCATGTAGCAGATGCTGGCTACTTTGACCCTGGGTACTGGTGCGGTCTCTCTATTTAAGAACACCTTTTAGCCCCTCATTTTGTGGATATACAGTATGTGAGAGGCTCTCTTCTTCTTTTTTTTAAATATAACCTAGCATTTTATTTTTCTTTTTAGTTGCTTTATAAGAATGTTGTGTCAACTGAAACCCCTAAATCTTTTTCCAGAGTTGCTTCTTGTAGGCCAGTGTCACCCATCACATATTTACGGTTTACTGTAATTATTTTTCTTTTCACCTGTGTATAACACTTTGTACATTTATAAATTAAACTGCATTTTCCAAGTGATTGACCAGTTCTGAAGATTGCACAAGTCTTTAACTAGTTTTGCTACCTTCTTTGTATCTGCTCGGTCTTCAATGTTAGTGTTTGTGAATTTCAAAAGTCTACTACATACACAAGAATCAAGGTCATTTATATAATCCATTCATCCATCTTCAAGCCCATTTATCCTAAGCAGGGTCACAGGGAAGCTACAGCCTATCTGGTGCAAAGCATGAACAACACCTGGATAGTGCTCTAGTCCATCACAGGGTGAACACACACAGGCAAATTTAGCAATAGCAATTCACCCAATATGCTGTCTTTGGACTATGGGAAGAAACAGGAGCACTTGGAAGAAACCCATGTGGACACAGGGAGAACATACCAGCTCCACACAAGGAGTGCCTGAGGAGCAAACCCAGGTATCCTTGGTGCAAGACAGTACTGCTACTACTGTGAGACCGTGTCACCCGTCAGTAATATAAATTAAAAAGTAACAGTCCAAGTACAGGCCTGTCTCAGTCCTGGAGGAATCTAGTAACAGTAGTTTTTGTTTTAACAAATACTCTAAGCAGATATTAGTTCAAGATTCTGAACTCGACTCCATATCCATTTTTAGGTCTTCAAAACTCTCAAGGGTATTGATAAAGATGATCCAGCAGAATTCTGTCAACTTAGCACTGAGTCATGAACTTCAGGACATCAGTGGAAATTAAGGGGAAGTGCATTTAGAATTGAAGCCAGATACACCTCTTTACTCAGAGTTGTGTGAAGGTGGAACAAACTACTAACCAATGTAGTTAAAGAAGAAACCTCAACAACATTTAAGAAGTATCTGGATGAGATATTAGGACAATTTAGCTATTGACTAAACAAACAAGCTGATGGACTATATGACCTCCTCTTGCTTGTCAAATTTCCTAAGCTCTTATACACTTGATTTATACGCTTTGCTCACACGTCAGACAAAATTGACTTAAATTGTGCATTTTATACACTGGTATATAAATGTTCTCCTCAGCTTGCATGTTAAGATGTATCCTATTATTTATTTTAAATTCATGCTTGTCATTTAAGCAATCAGTTGCTTACTTATTTGGGTCCAGGTGAAGTTATTTCAGCTCAGTCTTCCTCATCATTGTTCACTGGTCTCAGCTCTTTATTAGTCAGCACTACCAGGATATAATGTGGGGAGTCCGCTCTGCAAGAAAGTCAAAGTTTAAAAAAAAAAATCGTGAGTGCTCTCCTCTCAACTTTCTTTTATACTCAGATTTGGGGATGGATATTTGAGGAGTAAACTTCAAGACAATGATTATATTTTTATATTATGTACATTAAAGAACCATCAACAATGAATCAAATCAAATTAATAATATATTGAACAATTATTCTAAAAGTAAACTTGAATAAATCGGACTCTGCAGCTGCATGAATAAAAAAGTACCACTTCCGGTTAGCAGAAATAGCTTAAAAGTTGATAGAAATCTACGCTTTGTACCTAATACTTGTATGCAAAATTTGGTTGACCTAAGTGAACGTGTACTCAAGTTATCATGTTTATACACACACACAATTCCAAAAATGGAATTTTCAGACTCAGGGAGGTCTAAAACATCGAGATTCATCCAAATCTCAAGATTGAATTTTTGGGCGATTACAATACTTTCCCCATACCTCTTATACGAGAAAGTAAAAAAACAGACATGTCTATTAAAAGATGAGAAAACAATTTTTGCATTGCTTATAAAAGTAAACCCACAGTGCTGTGTTCTTCTGATTATTAGATTGTCAGAAGTTAAATAAAATCATTTTTTACTATTTCTTTAGGATTTTGCTTTTGACATTATTTAGTTACATTCTTATGTTGTGAGGGGGTGTGGTGGTAAACTTTGAAAGGCCAAGCCATGGACACATCAGTGTCTGAACTTTGTTGTTTCAAATATAGGAAAGACCAGTTTGTTTAGCTTAGGAAAACGTAGTCCTCCTGGTATTTTGTTTTTGGAGTTTTTTTTTTTGTTTGAATTTTTTTTAATGTTTTCAGCCCACGCTTTATACCAATTTTTGTGTTTGTTTTGACTTCTGGTTTTTGGTAAAGTTTCCAATTTTTGTAATGACCCCTTGTTGTCTTGATTATTCTCTTGTTAGCCATTTTGAATTATCCCTGCCTTGCTTGTTTAAACTATTTTCATACCTCAGGTTTTCATTTTATAAAAAGATTGTTTTAAGCATGAAAGGGGTGGGAAAGTCTCTCCATCCATCCATTTTCTGTCCCTACCTATCAAAATGGGGGTCATGGGAAATTAGTGCATATCCCAACAGACTAAAGACATTTGTCACATTCACTCTACTCGATGGGCAGCACGGTGGCGCAGTGGGTAGCGCTGCTGCCTCGTAGTAAGGAGATCTGGGTTCGCTTCCCAAGTCCTCCCTGCATGGAGTTTGCTTGTTCTCCCCGTGTCCGTGTGGGCTTCCTCTCACAGTCCAAAGACATGCAGGTTAGGTAGATTGATGATCCTAAATTGTCCCGTGTGTGTGCAGTGGGCTGGCACTCTGGCCGGGACTTGTTCCTGCCTTGCGCCCTGTGTTGGTTGGGATTGGCTCCAGCATACCCCCGTGACCCTGTGTTAGGATATAGCGGGTTGGAAATGACTGACTCTGCTCGATTGAAACTTGCCATTTGTCCTTAGCTTTGAGGTGTGGGAGGAAATCTGCAGAGCACAGAATCATCAACACAAGCGTGGGGAAAAATGTGCTAACACCACACAGACCAATCATTAGGCTGCCCCTCTGATTTTTCAGCCTGAAGAAAGCTCATCCTATTTTGTTTCCTTTTGCCTTTGCACAATAATGTGCCTAATTTTGCTCATTCATGTATGCTTTATTTATTATCTCATTCAACATATCAGAAAAGGAGTGGGAGGTAGCAATGCAGAGAATTCACTCGAGCTTCATATGCGCA
The DNA here is from genome assembly GCF_016835505.1 of Polypterus senegalus. Taxonomy (NCBI): domain Eukaryota; kingdom Metazoa; phylum Chordata; class Cladistia; order Polypteriformes; family Polypteridae; genus Polypterus; species Polypterus senegalus. Next base: position 14,809,898 of record NC_053170.1, on the reverse strand, counting down.
AAGCATACAATTATTTAACTCAAAATTATATATCGAGCACATCTGTCTCGCTTAAAACTGTCCAAAAGGGCAAGATCCAGCTTGCAAATGCTGCAATCAAGTCCCAGCCTCACTGGGTCACATGTTTTGGGCCTGCACCAAATTAACATCATTCTGGACCAAAATTTTTAAGTGCCTTTCAGACAGCCTTGGTGTCACAATCCCTCCTGACCCATTAACAGCTGTGTTTGGTGTTCTTCCAGATGGGCTAAAAGTGGAGAAGGACGAACAAACTGTGATTGCCTTTACAGTACTACAATATTGGCACGCAGGCTAATTTTGCTGAACTGGAAGAATCCTAACTCTCCTCTTGTAAGTCAGTCGGTAACTGATGTTTTATACTATTTGAATTGTAAAAAATTAAATTCTCAGTTAGAGGATCTGTGTAGAACATTTTCAAAACCTGGCAGGATCTAATCAATAATATTTTAGAATAAGCTCTTAAAGCACTGAGGAAGTAATTCTCTTCCCATTTCTTTTTCTTCTCCATTTATCTTTATCCGCCTATTAAACTCATCAGTTTATGTATTTTTACAAGTTTCAAGTTTTACTTTGTTGGCCATGTTATCTTTCTCAGGGGTGGGGGTTGATTTGTTTTCAACCCTATTTTTTGTAAAATTTGATCTATTTGTATGGAATGATTACAATAAAATCAATAAAATAATAAAATAATAAAAAAAACTTGCCATTTGTCCTTACCTTCATGGCTTTGAGGTGTGGGAGGAAATGTGCAGAACACAGAATCATCAACACAAGCATGAGGAGAATGTGCTAACACCACACAGACCAATCATTAGGCTGCCCCTCTGATTTTTCAGCCTGAAGAACGCTCATCCTATTTTGTTTCCTTTTGCCTTTGCACAATAATGTGCCTAATTTTGCTCATGCATGTATGCTTTATCAGTGCTGCCGCAGCTTTTACAAAATGTAATAAAAATTGCGATAAAAAGGAGAAACACCCTTTACACCATTCAAATCCCCGAGGCTGGCTGGGTTTGTAGGTTTGTGAGCGCCCTCTAATGCTGATAATGAGAACTGTGCACATGCCTTTTTTCCCCCCTCTGCTCATTGTTTCATCAGTTACTTTCCAACCTTGGCCGGCAAGTACATTTTCATTTTAATGAATGTATTAAACAGAAGTCATATTTCCTAATACTTCTCACCTCCAAAGAATTATCTGACTTAGCTTTGCATTCTGAAAACAACATAAAAATGTGACTTCACTTACAAATGTAGGCAAAAGCTTAGGAATTCTCAAACAGACAAGGTTGGTTATCTACACCTCATTGTATTTGATTTATAGGTTTATATTTTGGGTGGCAAGATAGTGAATCCTTCTGTCTCATGGATCCAGCATCTTAGAATGAAATTGTCATGATGCAACAATGTAGAGTTGCAGGTTCTCCATATATCCATGTATTTTTTTTCCTCACACATTCTTTCAGATTTACAATTTAGGTTTAATGGGAGCCCCCTCACACAACATTGAGTAGGCTTTACTCCTGATACTCTGATTTACCACTTGCACCCAAGACATGCATGTGTGTTAGGTTATTTGGCAGTTCCGTAACCTAGTATGAGTAAGCAGACTCTACAACAGAATAACAGACTTGGTTCTTGCTTTGCATACACTGCTGCCAGAAACAGGTGATGGTCTCCTGAGACTTTACCCGTACTGGATTTGGTGAATTTCAGAATGTTGTGTGCCAAAGCAGCAGTGAATGAATACTGAGCAGGGTTAGGTGGAACTAACAGTGGGTCATCAGTCAGTCTTGTGTCCACCGTCACTAAGAAGAATAACAGAAAATCCTCCAATGCGTAATCTATGGAGATACTCCTCACCCTCTGACAGGTTCCTTGCAAAAAAAAAAAAAAAACTGAACCTATCTCTGACTGCAGACTGGTGTCAAAAGTCCACTACCCCATTAAGAAAAGAAAAAGGAACTGACTTTAATAAAAAAAACAAGCTGACATGAAATCCACAGGGGAGTGCTAAGGACCAAGGTTGAAACCCCTGCTCTATAGCAAAAAAAAAAAAAATGTCAATACTGGGGGACGCCATTAGGTGCTAAATTTCCAGTTTAGAGTAGGGAAACACTGATGTCTATCCTGGCAGCGTTGTATACAAGGTGGGAAACAACCCTGAATGGGACACCAGTAGGACACACTTACTCATACAAAGGCTGAGTGAGAAAGTCTGTCATTGCATAATATGATCCGTGCAGCTGCGGTTAGAATTCAGAGGCACGTTGCTCAGTTGAGCAGAGGAGTTACCTTTCGCTCATTTGGGTAAGCTGTTGCTTTCTGAAGAGGAGCAGTGCCAGAACAAGTTTTGCAGAGGCAGTGACACATGATTATAATACTAATAAAACCCACGGCATTTTCAACTTACAATAAATATGCCAGAGACTGCATACGTAACAAACTAGAACAAACAGAACTTCATCCTACATAACGCAACACTGCATATGTTAACAATGTTGCTCAACAAGCCCAAAGCCCTGTAGAAGTTTCAGCTACGCAACAATAATAAGGAAGCACCCGTAAGCACACAGGCTTTTGTATACAGAAAAAAAAAAATATCCTGAGCCAATAGCGTCCTAGACGGTGGACTATCTGTCCTGCAGACTGCAGTTTATGAGGGTCGAGGACTGTGTCTCTGATGCAGATGTGAGCGACACTGGAGCACCACAAGGAACAGTCCTGTCTTCTTTTCTGGTCCTGCTGTATACCACAAACTTTACATATAATGCCTGGTCATCCAACATGCAGAAATTCTCTTCTAAAGGGGTGTGTATTGACTGGGAGGCTGAAACAGAGAATAGGAGTCAGGTGGAGAACTTTTTGTTTCTTTGTGGAAAGAGCATAACCTGCAACTCAACATTAACAAAAACCAAGAAAGTGGTGACTGATTTTAGCAGCACCAAAGAGCTGCCACGTCCGGGCACTGTTCAGGTGGACGTGGTGCATTAGCTACATGTACTTGGTAGGGTCCACAGCACAGGCAAGATGAACTGGTCAGCCCATCAAAGGAGGCAGGCTCAGTTAAGAGGCAAACTTAAACCCCCCTGGAGGTAGTAGCAGAGGAGATAATGAAGACAAAACTGATGGCCATTATGAACAATGTTGTACATCCTCTCTGTGACACACTATCATGAGGTACATTTAGGCAACACATTATACAGCAGTAGTGTGTCAAGAAACACTACTCGGGCTCCTTTACACCGTAGTGGCAATATGCCTTTATAATGCCTCACTGGGACCGTTCTATAATTAGCCAAGTTTGGAAGTCTTTCTTTGTTTAACTCTTGTGTATGTTTTAGGTGGGTTGTTGATGTTGCTTGTTATAATCTTCTTATATACCATGGTTGTCCGTTTGTCTGTCCAGGATTTTAAATCACCTGTAGCTCACAAACCGTTTGAACTATTGACCTGAAATTTGGTACACATATATTACGTGACGTCTACTATCCGCTTTCGGGGTGATGATTGACCTCCAAGGATATTCCGCTTTTTATTTTATTGTAGAACCAGCTCTCGCCAGTGGCTAGTAGGGCAGCATTCTCATCCCTATCACTTTCTCCGTCACTTCCCCTACCTCTACCAAAAGGTGGATTTCATGTTCAACCAATGGAAAGGTCGCTTTAGGGAAAGGGTGTGTGGCCTGATGTTGAGTGCCCATTTTTATGTTGTCCTTCATCTTAACTCCTGAATTAATAAGGGTTTAGACGTGCATAAGTGTGTTCACAAACTCTATATACTGTATGCATGTGTGTCACTGTGTTTCATTTCTCTCTATTATAAAAAAAAATCCTGGAGAGAAACAGCAGGGTGACGAGACGTGATCTTCACGTTATGATCACAGAAGACACTTAAAAGACCTGTGAGACTAAAGAGATTGGCCACGGAGCGTCTCGCGGGGACCTTAAACATGAGACTTAGTGCCAAGAGATTGACCCAAGAGCGTCTCGCGTTGACGTAGAACATGAGATTCTAGCAAGACACGTCCTAGTTACAAATAAATAAGAACACGGGCAACAACACACACAGGTCCAGGGCTCTCAGCGCATATAAAGCGTATAAGGACAATACATTATAAATGAAACGTAGATGACTAAGCGGAGAAGAAAGCAGGACGGAGAAAAGAGACTCAAAAGCGTTGGAGAGACAAAAAAGAAAAAGAATAATCCATTCATTTTTTCCAACCCGCTGAATCCAAACACAGGGTCACGGGGGTCTGCTGGAGCCAATCCCAGCCAACACAGAGCACAAGGCAGGAACCAATCCCGGGCAGGGTGCCAACCCACCACAGGACACACACAAACACACCAAGGCCAATTTAGAATTGCCAATCCACCTAACCAGCATGTTTTTGGACTGTGGGAGGAAACCCACGCAGACACGGGGAGAACATGCAAACTCCACGCAGGGAGGACCCGGGAATCGAACATGGGTCTCCTAACTGAGAGGCAGCAGCGCTACCACAGCGCCACCGTGCCGCCCAGAAAAAGAATAATCTAGGTGCAAATTCAGAAAATAAGGAAAGTAATTATCAGCCAGTGAAACTGAATAAGAAGCACGTCCAATCTGGACATTGGCGCTATACACATGCAGAGCAGGTTAGAGATTATGAAAGCAGTGGAATTCGAAAGGCTCAAAAAAAAAGTTGCCGTGATACACATGTGGAGAAAGTTAAAGAATATGAAAGTAGGAAAATTAGAAAGTATTAAAAAAAATTAAAGATCGTAGTAGCACAAACAAATGGAAATTATTACTCGAAAAAGGGGAAATAATCACCACGGACCAGGTGTCATTAAAATAAAGCAGGATAAAGAGAGGTCAGAAATAAAAAAGGTAGAAAATAAGGTAAAACGTCATAAAGAGGTTAAAAAACAAGAGGGGCAAACACATGCAGAGCAGATAAGAGATAATGAAAACTGGAATTCAAAAGTCTTGTAGAAACACATGCAGAACAAGATACAGAATATGAAAGGAGAAAACAACGACAGGGTCAGAACAAAGAAAGTAAAGATCGCATTAGCGCAAAAAAAGAGAAATTATTACTTGGAGAAATAACGAAAAGGCGAATAGAGATCGAATATATGGACACAGGTGATATGTCAGAAGTATGTAAATAGTGTAAGGCTTTGAAGTTTAAGTCAAGAGAATTTCAAAAACGGAGTTTACCTCACATGCATTTATTGGTTACTTTGCAAAAAAAATGATTAACTGCTGATGATGAAGATCGTTTTGTCTGAGCTGAAATTCCAAATAAAGAAACCTATCCTGAATTATGGTACAAAGCCATTAAACACGTCTCACAGACCTCATTAAAAAGATTCAGCACGTTGGGACTCAAAAGATTCCAAATATTGTTTTTACAGAAGTTCTGAAATAAAAGTGAAACTAATGAAATAGCAACAATTCAAAGAAAAAAAAAATCTTAAAAGTGTGTATTCGGAAAAACAAAAATGAGCGAAGCCCCCTAGTTGTATAAAAAGAAAAAAAAAAAAAATATATATATATATATATATAAGGCATGCATGTTTAAGTTTAAAGATAAGATGTACACGCCCTTGGGAGCCATAATGCTAGCCTGTAGTCTGTTCAAGCTGTACTTTGTGTACTTCTAAAATTCTCTATGGGTATATACAATTGTGAAAAAAGTAGGTACTATATGTCCCATAAAATGTTCTTTTTTTACATTAGTGGACATATAAAACTTTGCTCATTTATGCAGCAACCATAGATAAAGATTATATCTTTATACATAATACTCTACCGTGGCTGTTTGTTTTTCTGTCCAGGATTTTAAATCATCTGTAGCTCGCAAACTGTTTGAACTATTGACCTGAAATTTGGTATACATATACTATGTGACGTCTACTATCCGCTTTCGGGGTGATGATTGACCTCCAAGGTTATTCCTCTTTTTATTTTTATTTCATTGTGGAATCAACTCTCAGCAGCAGCCGTTCTCATTCCCTACCACCTTCGCCATCACTTCCCTTACCTCTTCATATCTCAAATCATTCTTTAGGCAGATTGAAGACTTAAGTGCCAGCTTGAGTGAAAAATTAAAGAAAATGTACTAAGTGATTGCAACACATACACTGACTTAATCAGTTTTAACATGAAAAGATGCCGACGAAAGAAGAGAAGAAGCAGGCCGCAAAGGTGGAAAAAACAAGAGCTGCTCAGGAAGCAGCAGGCGCATCAACCTCTGAGCAAACGAATGGTAAACGCACAGAGAAAGAGGACGAAAACTAGGAATGCTCAAGTCAAGCGGATTCAGTGCATGTTATCGTGTAGTGCACTGTTACTGTATTTCTATATTGCTCAGGCTTGTTCTGTTTAACCTAAATTTCCCCTTTGATACCTGGCTCAAAGAGGTCCTAGTTGAGGATCAAGTTTCTTTCTCTTTTTCATATATTTCCAAATGTAATTTCTTCCATAGGGAGTATAAGATTATTAAGGAAGAAAGCAAACGCAGAGGTGGTGTGCATTTTTTTTAAATGGCTGAATCTCATAATATTGATGTCTTTTTGGTCAACAATGACATGTATGTAGTATTTTACAACATGTGTGTAATTGCAAGACACAGATCAATGTTTGACAACTGTCTTGGACATATTCGATAACTTTTCTAGCTATTATTTTCCAGTGGTGCGCCATTTGCTCTTTGTGCAAAGCAACATGCAGGCAAGATTTTCTTAGTAATTTATAGAAAACGCCTAATTTTCTAACACAATTTTGTCTGGCAACTGTATATACACCATGTTTGTAAAGAAATAACTTTGACAGACTAATACTGAACCTATCCTGTAAGGTTATGTTTTATATTAAACCAAATGAATTCACATCAACTGTGGTGCCATAACTAAGTCCATTTTTTTATGAAAACAATACTTTCTCCTTATATGAAATGCAGAAAAAATGAAAAAGATAAGTGAACTAAAAAATGAAATTACTTTGAGGTAAAATGGTTGGAACAAAAAAAACCCAGCAGCTCCCAGGACTGAACTACCACTCAAGATCCTGCCTTGTGTCCAAATGCCCCTGCAACCCTAACTTATTTTGTCAAAAAATACATACAGGAAACAATCTGAAAGAAATTAGAATCAGGTAAGGAATACAAACGTTTCAAGGCAAGGTACCTGTACTCAATAATCATGGTAACTGGAGAGGGGGAAATATGTCTTACACACACTGAGCAAATTATGAGGACCCCTATACATTGTAGGGCCTCCTTTTGCTCTCAAAAGAGCCTCATTTCTTTGAGGCATGGAACCCAATATCCAATAGAACAACTTTGGCGCGTGGTAGGACAGGAGCATGAATGTGCAGCTGACAAATCTCCAGAAATTGTGTGAGGCAATTATGTGAACATGCCGCAGAATCGCAAGAGTCATGTCTCCAACATCTTGTGGAATCCATGCCACGAAGAACTGAGGCTGCTCTGATACATACAGATATTGAGAAAAGGCACTGGAGGTACATGTAGTGCAAGAGATAATAAATATTTTTAAATTATTCTTTGACAGGTACCATGGCTAATAAAAGGATAAGTGTCTGGGTATCAATCTGGTTGTTATGTTGCTATCATTTCAACAGATGGAGCATCACAAACATAAACCTTAACAAAAGGATAAGTGCCTATATATCAATCTGGTTGTTATATTTCTATCATTCCAACAGATGGAGCATTACATTAACCTTAATAAAAAGGATTAAGTAGTGTCTGTGTATCTGTGTCCCCATCTGGTTGCTGTCTTTCCAAAAGATGGAACATCACAAACGTTAACACTGCTTTTACTAATCATACACCAAATTGCATATAACAAGAGAAATATGTATGATCTAAAACAGGGGCTCTCATATTCGGTCCTGGGGAACCCCCTGTGGCTGCAGGTTTTTGTTTAAACCAGCTTCTGTTTTTAGTTGGACTCCTGCACTAATTAAGTGAACTGTTATTTCCAAAATTGTGTTTTAGAAACAATATATGAGAAATTAGAAAACTAAGTTTGGAAAAAAAAAAATAAAAAATAAAATTTACTAATCAGTTATATAGGAATAATGCATTTTTCTCTTTTTAACAATATTTTCATGTTGAGTCTCATTCCACTTTTCAAGATGTTCTAATTGTTTAATTAATCCTTTATTTATTATCTACTGGGTCTGACACTGAAGTAGTTGCAGCCTTTCATGATTCAGTGTTGTTTGCCTGGGTGTCTGCTCTGCGTTTTTAATTGTCTTTATTAAGATACGATAAAAGGTGCCTTCTGGAGAGCCGACCTACCCAGAGAAAGGGGAAAAGATAATGAAATCAACTAAGAAAGTTAAACATTTAAATCTATAGCAAAAACAGAAATATTTCTGAATGGCTTATACATGTAAAAATCATACCTCTGTGCTTTTCTAAATGTAGAACAAGAGAAAAAAATACCAGCTAATTAGATGATATTAGATCTAGGGCATTAATTGTGGTTACTGATTATGAATCTGGTTGAAACAAAAATCTGAAGCCACAGTTGGCCCCCAGGCCCAACTTCGAGAACCCCTGCACTAAAACATTAGCAGATTTAACTTAAATGGGTAGTACAGCTACTCTATAGAAATAAAATGCACTGCATGTCATTCCAACAGGTGGCACATCAAACATTTATAGTACTACTGTACTATTAGAAACGTTTGCAATGTGCCACCTGTTGGAATGACAAATGCAGTGCATTTTAATACCACATGCATTACAAAATACATTCTATAGGTGGTGCGCTGCAAACGTTAGCACTGAGGATTTATATTGAGGTCTTAGATTTCAACCAAACTTAGTTACAGGTAACACAATTAAGGACCCAATCAATCTAGAAGTCTACAACTTTTTGAAGTTTCAGAGACTCCAGATATGTCATCAAAATTTACCAACTGGAAACAAATAAGGACCTGCTTAAAATGAAAGTTTATAGAACAGATAAATATTTACATATGCAAACTGCGAGTTCGTGGTGTTTAATGTTTGTTGTATGCGTTTTATTTTAAATTACTGTATACCTGTACGTACTGGCCTCTGAATGTGTAAAGTACGTTTAAAACGTAACAGAAACGTGTGTGTGTGTATTGTGATGCAACAAATGAAAATGTTAGCACAAGATATCCAAATAAAACCTAAAATTCAAACAGCCCTTTCTGTGGACAAGTCAAGGAAACTTTAAAACGAGAAACTTTTAAGTTTCGATCCGTGAAACCATGGATAGATACACAATAAACATCCCATTTAGCTGCAACAATTCCTTATTTATACCAAGTAGTTGTAAATGGGTTTTCTGTAAAGCTGTTGCGCTTTTCCGAAGGCTTAAGGCACTTTCGGGAAAAGAAACAGCAAAAGCGAATAAACACCACAGAAATGCAAGAAATAAAAATAACTAAGCATATTTACCCCACCAACTATATCGTTGACATCCTCAAATAACGTCCTGTTTTTATAGTTCACTTGAACGCGCAATAAATATATTTTTCTTTCTTTTTTCATTGTCGTGACATAAATTGTGTGCTTTGACAAGAAAGTGAGATAAAACCCCTTTCCTCCATGACGCTAACTAAATCCAACTAAAGACCACAAATTCGGCGTTAACACATTTTGCCGCGGTCTTCTTCGTAGACGGCGTTGTCAATCAGTTTTAAAAAGAACCCCGCCCACTAGAAAAAAACAAACTCATTGGGTAACTTGCACTGCCTATCATTCCGAGTCGGCTAGAGGAAGCTCTCAGTTTCTTCTAACTTGACCCGCCTCTCAATGTCGAAAACAGCCCGTCAATCATCAGTATGTTACTAATGATCATTTTAACATATCCAACAGGATGCAAGGAAGAAAAAAAAACAATTCACCCTGCCTTTTTGATAGGTTGAATTTACCGTCACTAATTATTACGTCACAGTCGTCTCACTGGGAACACATTGGGTAATGCAACTGTCGATTTTGAATTGTTGTTTGGTTATTGGCTAGATGTCTATCAATCTTCTTCACTTTCCTCCTTTACAGCCGACCCCACCCATTGTTCACAAAAAGCCCTGACTTTTCATTGGATTTCTGGCATGGCAATCGTCAACCTAACTCAAATATTGGTTCACTCGCCGGGTATGTCTCATTTTCATTGGCTAATAGGTCCGTCACTTTAGCGAGACTTCGGCCATCGATTGGTTCACAGTGCTTTTGCCCGGTCGCGAAGGCGGGAGGTGATTCTCGGAGGGGCCGCTCGCGGAGGTTGGTTGACGGTGAGCGAATGTCGTCATGAGCGGTGGGTAGGAATTAAACGTTTGTGTTTATATTATCTAGTACTTCATAAAAACAATTGATTTTCTGTTAGAGTGAAATGTTGCTATATTCCGTAATCGCTATTTTAAAATAATTTTCGCAAATGTTCGTTTTTATGTTACAATTGTATTTAATCTTTTAAGTTTTAGTTTGTGTCCTGTTTTTTATATAATGGATATTACATTAATTAGATGATTTAATATGTCTGGTTCTCTGCCTCGGCAGGGTACTAGAAGGAGTTTCTTTGATGAGGAGGAAGCTGCAGGGGACTCGGATTAAGAGCTCCTTGGTCGTTGCGAGTGAGAGGGTTGATGGCGGCGCTGCTGCCCCCGTTTAAAGAGACAGGCTCCTCAGAAGCCCAATGTGATCGCCGTCGCCTCCACTGCGAGGGAGTGGAGGGAAAGTGTCGGGTAACTGACTGATCACGGTGGAGATACTGATAGCTGTTGTCTGTGTCCTTATGGAGAGCCGCCCTGCCTCCTTATCGTCCCGGGCCCTTTCTTGAACTGTGTTTATCAGCCGAGAGGTCGTAACCTCTGAACCGCCCCGCTTAGGATGCTACGGTGGGTAGGCATCGTCGCGTTTGCATGCCACCTTCAGAGCTTAAGAAGGCGCATCATGCACGTACTGACCTCGGGTCTGACGGTTTAGATCCTGCATTAGTGAACCAGGATACGAAGGGTCACGACTGAGGCTCGGAGAGAGCGCCGTGACAGGCTTTGAACCTCAGTTGCACGCCCATAGCCGTTGAGTGTTGAAGAGGTGTCGACATCTTCCTCCGTGCACGAGGATTTTAAGTGTGCTCATGCTACCCCTCATCACTTTTCAGATCACTACATTAGCGCACTGTAGCAACACATATTAAGTTCAATTCTTGCATTGTAGTCAATGGGTCAGCATCTGTGTACAGTACAGTATATGGAGTCACTTATGAGGTCCTTTGCTCCTTTTCCAACACTCAGGTCGGCTGACAAACAGCATCTGGTTATGCCATTTCTGCGTCTTTTCAAGTCTTAATCCAGTTTTCATGTTTAGCATCTCGCTGGCGGAACAAGCTGCTCATCTCCATTTGAAATGTTGATTTCCGCAATGTGTTAAAGAAGCGTTTGATGATGGTATTATGCCTACCTGATATTTTCTGTTAGGTTCTTGTAAAACAGGAATTGTAACTGCCTTGTATTTTGTTCTGAACTCTTCACTTATGATGATAAATGTTGAACTCTTCCTTACCTTGTAACACTTGTTTCTAAGCAGTCCCCAAGACTGATGTTTAGTAGATTATGTTGAACTCTTTTGTATGTTGCTTGGGATAAAGACATCTGCTAGGAAAACAAATGTAAATGTTCTCTTAACCTTTTGTGGAGTTGGGTTTTTGACATGATCATCTCAGCCTCAGAATGAGGAAGGGATCTCATGTCAAATAGGTCAATAAACAGATTTATTTTTGCATTTTACAGCTGTGGAGGAGAGTTCATAGTTTGTGAATTTGTACAGTGTAGATTAACAGCTATCCCTGGACCACGCTTTTTGAAATGTCATGAACGCCTCTGAACCCTAATGGGTGTGGGTCATTGCCACAACTAAACAACATCATAGAAAAACTCAGTGTTATCCAATCCCAGTTGGATAGGTAGGCAATGAGCACCTTATAAACCCTCCATGAGTACTAGTGACTCTTGGTGTAAAGGGAGATCGTGGTCTTAATGGTCATATTGGCCATAAAGTGTATATGAGATGTAGATGCTCGTGAACCCTAATATGTGAGAGTTCTTGGGCATTTCTGAGCTCCACTGTTTGAGAGGTAATCAGAAGATGATAAGAGCCTTCATAATGAATATCTATTAATTATAATTAATAATTATAATATCTATTACAATACGTATGCTGTCTACCTTTACCTATTGTATAACAACAACATTTATTTATTTTATTTATATAGCACATTTCATACAAGGGTATAGGGTATTTCTTTTGTATTTATCTATTTATATAGTGCATATTGCATGAGCTTATGTTGTTGTTAGATTGCCTTTCACAGCTACCTATTATTTCTGTTTATCTTGAACTGCTTTCACATCAGTCTTTTACATAGTGCCTTCCATATCTTATTACATATGATATACACTATCATTGTCCTTTATATATGTATCATATAGTGCATTTACATGAGTGTATTTTTATTTACTATCTTTTGCATGTACTACTTATGAATTTTTTTTTGGCTAACACCTTTATCCAAGACAACTTGCAACATTTGTTTTTCCGATTGGTCACAGTGTCAGTAGTAGGATTTTAAACCCACAACCTCAGGGTTCTAAAGTCCAAAGCTTTAAGCTCAATGCTCCACTGCCTGCCATCTATTTACCTGTCATACACTGCCTTCATCTTCTCTCCATTTATCCCTCCATCCCTATAGGCAGTTAAAGGCAGAAACAGATGACTGCAGCTTATTTTTATGCTATGCAGCAATCTTAAAATAAATTCTCCAAATTTAGTACAGGTTATGTTTTTTGTATTATAAGAAAACTTGCCAACTGTCTGAGCGTTTAAAAGAGAAGTGGGCAAAAAACTTACAAAAACTGTTATGTGACACTTTTTTATATCAGTTTGAAATGCAATTGGTTAAAATGTTGGTCTTGACAAATGTAGAAAAATTGTCTGCCATGTTTACTAGCCTTGTTTATTCTGCAGATGCACATATAGTCGGGTTTCTGATTCATTCTCAAAAAGGCCTTTTAAATTAATTAGGTGCCTGTGCTTGTTAATTTTAAAATTATGAAGGGCAAATTAAAAAAAAATGTACATTTTAAGTTTACAGTTTTTATCATATTTTTTTACTTTAAGCTCCTCAGCTTCAAAGTCATGCTTATATTTCATCTTCAGTCTTAATAGGTTAGAAAATCACTATATACATGTAACTAGTTTTTATTGTGTTTGTATTTCATCTTCAGTATTAAGTCTTTAAATAAAATTGTTATCTAAATAAATAAAATCTGTTGTTTATAATTTTAGCAAACATTTGTTTGGTATTAATAGTTTTAACTGAAGTCCTTTTTGCTTGTAATTACCATTAGGTTGAAATTCCAAGTCACTACTTTTCCATTTTTGTGGTGGAGCTTCTAATAAATCTGGCGAGAAGAGTCTATGGCATGGTCTGTACCTGACGTCTCTGTCTTTATTTATCATGGCCTCTGTGAAGGAGGAGGAAGCATGCTTTTTCTGAGATGAAACATTCTGTAGTTATGTGTCTGGTTGATGGCTTGTGACGCCACAGGAAGCTGCCTGTTTCTTATGTAGTTGCTGTTTTGGTTCCATTTCCTTTAATAGCTGTTTGATTTTTTTTTTTTTTTTGCTAGATGCATTGAGAGCACAGTAAAGAGGAGAATTTCTTTTAAATATTACTTGTATTCACTGGACTGGCACCCCATCTAGGGATTTTTGCTGCCTTGCAACCCAGTGCTGCCAAGATTGGTTCTGACCCTCCCAGCCACCCTTAACTGAATTAAGTGGGTTTTAGAATGTAAATATTTGATACATGAATACTCAGTTTTTATTTTTTTTAAATAAAGCAGATATGAAGCTAAATACATTATTTAATCATTATTTTTGAGAAAATTAAGAGTTTAAAAATTGCCATGCAGTCTCTAGTTTATTTATGCATAGTATGCATATTCTAATGTCTTAGTATTTACTTTGGATATCTATATAGCAATTCTGTGTTCATTGTACTTCACTGACGATAATTTGTGGGTAAAGTGCTCAACTACAAACAAGTTCAAACATTTTTCCCTCCTTTTTTTTAGTCTGTTTCTCCCATTTATTTGTACATATTAAACCATTGGATAATTCTGGCAGTGATGGGAGTAAGCAGGAACTTATTCTGGATTCTTTGTAATATAGCAAGCCAATTTTACATAATGGAAATCATTAAAGCATTTTAGGGGAAAGAGAGCAATAAACCATGGATGGGGCACAACTCCATTCCAAGGCTAGTGGATACACAAGACCAGTTTAGAATCACCAGTTAACTTAAGATGCATGTTTTTGAAAACTTACACTGTATGCACAGAAGTATTGGGACGCTTGACCGTTACACCAACAGGCACTTTAATGACATTGCATTCAAATACATAGACTTTATTATGGAGTTGGTCACACCTTTGCAGCTACAGCAGCTTCCACTCTTCTTGGAAGGCTTTCCACGAGATTTTGAAGTGTTTCTGTGGGAATTTGTGCCCATTCATTTTGTAGAGCATTTATGACGTCAGGCACCGATGTTGGATGAGAAGGCCTGCCGCTTGGTCTCTGGTCCAGTTCATTCCAAAGGTGTTTGATCGGGTTGAGGTCCGAGCTCTGTGCCAGCCAATCAAGTTCTTCCACACCAAGTTCCATGTCTTTAAGGACCTTGCTCTGTGCACTGGGGCACAGTCATGCTGGAAAAGAAAAGGGCCTTCCCCAAACTGTTTCCAGAAAGTTGGAAATATTGCATTGTCCAAAATGTCTTGGCATGCTGAAGCATTAAGATTGCCCATCACTGGAAGTAAGGGGCTGAGCCCAAACCCTGAAAAGCAACCCCACACCATTATCCCTCCTCCACCAAACTTCGGAGCTGGCACAATGCACTCAGGCGGGTAACATTCTTCTGGCCAAACAGAGAAGTGTGATTCATCACTCCATAGAACACATTTCTACTGCTCCACACTCAAGTGGCACTGTGCTTTACACCACTCAATCCAACGCTTGGCATTGGACTTGGTGATGCTAGGCTTGCATGTAGCTGTTCGGCCATGGAAACCCATTCCATTAAGCTCCCACCGTACAGTTAATACCAGTGGAAGTCTGGAACTCTTAAGCTATGGAATCAGCAGAGCGTTGGCGACTTTTACGCTTCATGCAGCTTAGCAGTCGTCGACCTCGCTTTGTGACTTTATGTGGTCTTCTTGGCTGAATTGCTGTTCTTCCTAAATGCTTCCACTTTCCAATAATACCAGTTGCAGTTGACTGCGGAATATCCAGCAGGGATGAACTTTCACGAACTGTCTTATTACAAAGGTGGTACCCCGAGTCACTGAGCTCTTCAGAACGAACCGTTTTGTTTCACAAATGTTTGTAAATGGAGACGGCATGGCTAGGTGCTGATTTTATACACCTGTGGCATTGGATCTGATTGCAACACCTGAATTCCATAATTAAGAGGTGTGTCCCAATACTTTTGTCCATTTAGTGCATCTCCAAGTGCATGGCAAGTGAATGAGGGATTCAATCCCAGGATGCTGGATTTGTGAGGCTGCACAGCCAACCCCCAGACATTTACAATCTGTGAAATTTTATAGGCTGCTGTTGCTATTTGTGCACATTGCATTATCCAGTTGATAATTTGATTGACTGCAGAATGTACAATATACTTTTTAGAACATCAAAGTAATTATGTTCTCTTGTTCTCCTAGAATTTATAACAACACATTTCCAGTTGAAAATGAGCATGCTGACCCTTCCTGTGATAAAGTAAAATACAATGTGAGTATCCACCTGGTCTTTCTGTAAATATATTTAATTACAGCTTTTAGTCGTGTCAGTTAAAAATATATTTTGGGATTTATTCTGTATCTTTTGAAAAACTGACCATTCGCAGTTTGTTAGTAACAATAAAACCAACCATCACTAAGTCATTCTGATCTGTCAGGCAAAATTATATGCAAATAAACGAACCTGCCAATTATTCAACACTTTAACATTTCTCCTTGCAAGAGAGAAGAGATGATGTGCTATGTGATTCTCTCCTTGACACACTTAATATCTCAATCCAAAGGCAGACTGACAGTATGACTGCCAAGACTGCTTCTTTAGGTAACAAAGTCCTGAAAATCAAAAGTTAATACAGGATGGTCAATTTCAAATTTAGATTTAATTTGATGTGAAATACAGTAGTAGACATAATTTTCAGCTTAATTTATGCCAGTATCCATCGACTCTGAAGTTGGCAGCAAGTCAGCAGAAAATACACTAAAACGTATCTGTGTGCAAATGAATTGGTGTTTTTATTTCCTCTTTTGATTACAGACCAAGAGGACAGCATGGCTGCTACTGCTGCTGTCAGTCCCAGCGAGTACCTGCAGCCCTCTGCCTCCACAGCACAGGTACCTAAGCTTGTCTTCTCAATGATTTTTTCCTAACATTCACTGAAGTTTGAAAATGCTTTTCCTGCATTTCATCGAAAACAGCAAAAATGTAATAAAAATAACAAAGGTCATTCAAAATTATTTCAGAAGTAAATTGTGTTTGGGTTCATTTTAGTCTTTCAGTCAGTCATTGTCTAACCTTCTATATCTTAACTACAGGGTCATGGGGGTCTGCTGGAGCCAATCCCAGCCAACACAGGGCGCAAGGCAGGAACAGATCCCGGGCAGGGCACACACACACACACACACACACACACACACACCAGGGACCATTTAGGATCGCCAATGCACCTAACCTGCATGTCTGTGGACTGTGGAAGGAAACTCATGCAGACACGGGGAGAACATGCAAACTCCATGCAGGGAGGACCCAGGAAACAAACCAAGGTCTCCTTACTGCGAAGCAGCAGCACTACCCACTGCGCCACCGTGCCACCCTGGGTTAATCTTAAACACCTAAATTTAATGCTCTCAGTATTTTTGCTTGGTTATTTGCTTTTGAAGTGCATCAAGACATACCCAGAATGCTTCACATATTTATTGGTTAATAGGTCATTATTGTTACATGTAAAGAATACAGTGAAATTCTTGCTAAGTAACAGGCAAAAAGCTGCCAGTCTGTGGCAGTCTGTGGTAATGAGTGAATAAACCAGGGGTTATTCAACTTGAAGCCCACCTACAGATACAAGTACAAAGCATTTGCACTAATGTCACTGTATTGCACTGAAGCATTTAAACTTAAGGCCCACAACTCTGTATCATATCATGCGCTCTCACGTGCTATCACATCATACATTGTGCAGTGCAAAAGCAAATTATTTCAGTTATGATGGCAGTAATGCCAGTCTTGGCTTTATAACAGACCAATATATTAATCCAAATCTTTCTGGCCTTTTTGATTGTGGACTGTACTGTTTTTTTATTATAATTATGCAAAAGCATAATATTTTGGCTTTTAAAAGCAGTAAAGAGTTCTTCCAGGTGATATCATGTTTTTTGTCTAACTCTAAATTACCATTCAGGAAAACAGTGAGGTAGGACCCATAAGGTTTAAATGTGTATATACAGTACTAGTAATAATTAATATGGGTTGAAAATATATAGTTTAGTAATCATTCAATGCAAATACTCTAAAGCTTCTTGTCTCTCTTTTTTTTTTTTGGACCAGGATTCCCAGCCATCTCCCTTGGCCTTGCTTGCAGCAACTTGTAGTAAAATTGGGCCCCCAGCAGCACAGGCCCCCATAAGCATTACACCTGCACAACCAACCACAAGAAGACTTCTCCCAATTAAACCAGCACCAATTGCACCAGCGCCTCCCAAAAACTACAGTTTTATTCCGGCAAAAGGAAGTGTCATCCAGATCCCTGCTGCCCTGGGCTCGCCACAGACTGCTGCTCCACTTCTGTTTACCATTCAGAACCCTGCTGTCCTTAATAAAACAAATCGCTCAAATGCCAACATCCAGTACCAGGTGGTTCCACAGCTCCAAACCACTGGTGGCCAGACGATACAGGTTGCCAGTTTGCCTCAGAGTGGACCCAGTCAGATTCAGATCATTCCTGCTACCAATCAAGCCATTATTACAACGCAGCCTGCTGCCACCCCAACAGCAGTGGCAGCTACACCACAAAAGACACTGGCCATCAAGCCTTCACAGAAGGGACAAAATACGGCCAATATCGTAAAACTACCAGGGGGCTTAACATTACCTCTAAACAACCTCATAGGTGCTGGGGAAAGTGGAACAGCACAGATAATCACAGAAGCCACTCCTGTTTCACCAACAAAAACCTCAAGGAGATCACGAAAAAAACTGGCAGTAGCTGCCACGCAGCAGTCTCCTCCTGCAGCAATGGCTGTGACGGAGCAGGTGGAAACCCTGTTGATCGAGACCACAGCAGACAACATCATTCAGGTAGTGCTTCTTTTGCTTTCTTATTCTAGAGCGTGAAACTTAAAAGCTGTGTTATGGAAATGTGTAATAAATGCAAATCTGCATTATTCAGACGTTTGGTTTCTAAGATACCTGTTTGCCGGTGACAGGGAATATGTAAATTTCAGGGATAAACGAGTTTTATTTGTGTTGTGATCTGAAGCTGTGGTTATGTGCGCTACAGTCAGTAATATCCAGCATCAATCTATTACCAACAGACATTAAAAACAGAAACGTCCACATGTTAAGTGAAAATTTCAGTTTATGATTGCGAGTTTGCAAATGCAGTCTTACAATCTAAATTTAATGCACAGTAGTGGGATGTTGAAATCACAGAACATTTCTAAATTAAAATTACTACATTTGCTGCATGCAGGATTTGCATTACGTATCAGATACTGGGATATTCCTCTTGCTTTGTGTTGATTTTCCTCACCCAGAATGATATTTTAGTATATGATAAAACAATGACAATAACATGAACATAAGGGATGGTGACAAATATGCATTTTGTACAGTACAGTAATCTGATTTAAATATTACAAGACTAAAATGTTCTGGAAAAGGTCTCTTTGAAATGAAGCGGTTTAAAAACAGTGTTTTTGTTTGGCCCTTGATTTTTCTTTTCTTTCAAAGCTGCTAAATAATGAAATGTCAGTAACCTTATTTAACTTTGTAATGTTAGGACTAACCAGCTTATTAAATTATGTATATTAATATTCTATGGTTCTCAAAGCACTGGTCAGCAGACTTTGACCCACATGCAGCAGAACCTTTTAGGCCAATTTCTCTAACACTGACACGATGATAATAAGGATGGAAGAGGATGCCATATATGTGAAAGAAAAGAAGAAAGAAAGAAAATTCGTAGTGGTCCGGTAGCTTGCACCCAAGTGTTCACCTTCTCGAATTGCATTTTGTGTAGTATTTTGTGATGGTGGTAACTGGTGACGGCTGGATGACCCCCCTAGCTTTGTCAGGCACACAGAATCCAGAAGGAACTGATTGATGTGCAGTGCTGCCCAAATCTTGTTCACCAAAAGCGAACCAAACCGGTGCATTGCATGTTCAGCCAATGGAAAGGTAGCTTTAGGGAAAGGGTCAGTGGCCTGATGTTGAGGGCCCGCTGATGTCACCCTTCATCGTAACTCCTGAATTAATACGGGTTTAGACATGAATAAGTGTGTTCACAAACTCTATATGTGCATTTGTGTCACTGTATTTCATTTTGTATAAAAAGAAAAAACATATATAAGGCATGCATGTTTAAGTTTAAAGATAAGATCTACACGCCCTTGGGAGCCATAATGCTAGCCTGTATTTAAAGCTTTACTTTGTGTACTTCTAAAATTTATTTACTGTATGTCCCATAAGATTTTTTTTTTTTTTTTTAACATGTGGACATATAAAGCTTTCATCATTTATGCAGCAACCATAGATAAAGATGATGTAATATAGCACACATCATGCCACATTTGTATTTTGCAGTCCATTATATAATTTAACTGCATTTGGAAAAAGTAAGTAAACCCATACATTTATCGGGACCATAAATACCTCGGATTAGAATCAGGTGAAAATGATCAGAGCGTCATTAGAGCAGATCCTGTCTAAACCCAGACAGGATCTGCTTATTTAAACCATGGAAATTTAGTTTGCTTTGCCCTTTTGTTGTTGAAGTGTGTGTTATCAGAATGCTGTGATCGAAAGATCTCTCTGAGGCCTTCAGAACAAAGGTTATAGATGCTAAGGAAGAGATCTTAAAAGCCCTCTGAACAACTGGAAATCAACAGTTCCACTGTCCAGAAGATCATCCACAAGTGGAAAAGATTTCAAACAATTGTCCAGGCTAGGCCACCCTCATTAAGTTCAGCCGAAGAGCAGAACCCAAGATGCTGAAAGAAATCTCCTGGGATTCCAGAATTTGATCGTGGGACCTAAGGGTAGCTGATGCCACTGTTGATGTCAAAGTGCATGAGTCAGTCATTAAGGGTACACAAATTAGATCTACATTGGAAGTGTGTCAGCAAGAAGAATATTGGGGAATGACTAAACTTTACCCATGAACACCCAGGTAAAGACCATGACTTCTGGAACAATGTGCTCTGGACAAACAAGGCAAAGACAGGTTTTTGGCCATAGTACCAGAAGACATGTTTGGCAAAATCCAAAGACAATATTTGATCAAAAGAACCTGACACCAACTATAAAGTGAGGTGGTAGAAATGTTCTGTTTTGGAGCCGTTTTGCTGCATCAGGGCCTGGGCAGCTCACCATCATAGAATCCACAATAAATTCTTCATTTTACCACAGGGTGCTTAAGGATAATGTGAGGCCATCTGTCAGAAGATTGAAGCTCAGCCAAAAGTGAACCTTGCAACATGACAATGACCATAAACATACTTGTAAACCTATCAAGGAATGGCTGAAAAGGAAGAAATGGAGGGTTCTGGAGTGGCCAAATCAAAGCCCAGATCTGAATCCCATCAAGATGCTGTGGAGGGATTTAAAATGTCACACACCTTAAAACAAATTCTACATGGAGGAGTGCGAGAAGCTTTCTCACTGTTGATGTCAAAGACTGGTAGATAATTATAGGAAATGCTGACGTGTGGTTACTTTTTTCCCATAGACAGAAATGGCAAAAAAGTCCAAATTTAAAATTTTTTTTGTTACCTTTATCAAAGGCTAATATTTCAATATGTTTAAAAATATATATCATGGGTGTACTTACTTTTTCACATGACTGTATTTGCAGTTTTGTTCTTGTGCAGGTTAAGATTTTTGCAAATTTAGTGTTCAGAATGATAGTCTCTCTCAGGATAAGCTATTTCCTTGTGAATGGAATATATGTTTCTTTCTTGCTTTTCTTTTACTTTAACTTCTGTGTTTACATAAAGCATTGGACATGTTTTAGCAACGTGACTCCTTCTTTAATGGTTTTCTTCACAAACATACTGCGGCTGCTTTTTGTACAGTTTTTATTTTTTTCAAATTGGAGATGCTGCTAAACCATTGATTTTTCTCTCCACTCCTGCATACAGGCGGGGAACAACCTTTTGATTGTGCAGAGTCCTGGATCAGGTCAGCCTGCTGTGGTCCAGCAGGTACAGCTGGTACCGCCAAAGCAGGAGCCTCAAGTGGTACAAATTCCACAACAGGCCATTAAAGTTGTGCAGGCTGCTTCAGCAACGCTCCCCACAGTCCCCCAGAAGCCATCTCAGAATGTGCAGGTGCAGACATCCGAGTCTACACAGGTAGGCTGCAGTTTTTGTATTTTAAAGGTTTTGACTGTACAGATACATGTTTGTCTACTTGACAATTTTTTTTTTTTATATACTTTCTCATGTACAAAAAAAATTTCGATTTTGATGTATCTTTTATACACCTCCCTGAGTCAGAAAATACCATGTTTGGAATTCTGTCTGTCGGTGTGCCTGTCTTTGTGTCTGTCTGTTTGTCTATCTGTCTGTGTGTGTGTGTAACTTAAGCACTCTTTCACTTAGGTCTTCCAAGTATTCAATACAAGTGTTAGGTACAAAACATACATTTCTTTCAACTTTTGAGCTATTTCCGCTACCCGGAAGTGGTGCTTTTTTTATTCATGCAGCTGCAGAGTCCGATTTACTCAAGTTTACTTTTAGAATAATTGTTCAGTATATTATTAATTTAATTTGTTGTTGATGTTTCTTTGTACATGATGTAAAAATCTAATCACTGTCTTGTGGTTTACTCCTCAAATATCCATCCCCATATCTGAGTAAATGAGAAAGTCGAGGGGAGACCACTCCCGATTTTTTTTTTTTGTTTCTGTATTCTAAACCTATATCTGCATCATTGGTGTCCTGTACTTACAAAAATAATTGGCATAAGCAGGTTGGAGAATGGCGGCACAGTGGTAGCGCTGCTGCCTCGCAGTTAGGAGACCTGGGTTCGCTTC
This sequence comes from Polypterus senegalus, assembly GCF_016835505.1. Taxonomy (NCBI): domain Eukaryota; kingdom Metazoa; phylum Chordata; class Cladistia; order Polypteriformes; family Polypteridae; genus Polypterus; species Polypterus senegalus. The sequence goes on along the minus strand of NC_053170.1, from coordinate 14,787,492 downwards.
CCGGGGCCTCCCTGCGTGGAGTTTGCATGTTCTCCCGTGTCTCGTGGGTTTCCTGCGGGCACTCCGGTTTCCTCCCACAATCCAAAGACATGCAGGTTGGGTGGATTGGCGATTCTAAATTGGCCCTAGTGTGTGCTTGGTGTGTGGGTGTGTTTGTGTGTGTCCTGCGGTGGGTTGGCACCCTGCCCAGGATTGGTTCCTGCCTTGTGCCCTGTGTTGGCTGGGATTGGCTCCAGCAGAACCCCGTGACCCTGTTCGGATTCAGCGGGTTAGAGAATGGATGGATGGATGGGAGGTTGGAGAATGTTATAAACAGTCTATTATTTATGCATTAAACTAGCAAAATACCAGCGCTTCGCAGCGGAGAAGAAGTGTGTTAAAAATGTTATGAAAAAGAAAAGGAAACATTTTAAAAATAATGTAACAGTTGCTTTCTATTCGTTTGCATAAGCACAGTCCTTCAACAGCAGTTATTTAATGTTAGCTCAGACCAGGCACTTAAAAGTTTCTCTCGCACTTTTGCTGAGTTTGTGCCAAACACTATTCTATCTCTGACCATCTCATCTTCGTTTGCATAAGCACAGTCCTTCACCAGCAATTTTAAAAACGCCAACGGCAGCGTGTCTATAAACTTAATTTAAACTTATGGTTTACACCGTGCTTTGTTTCCACAGTAGCTGCACTTATCAGTATGCTTGTATGCGTCACTCACTTCATATTCTTTTCCTGCCTTCTCAATTGTGTAATGCATTTTTTGTTCAGTGCTCTTTGGAGCTCTTCCTTGTTCTCTACGTACTACGTTCACAGTCAGTTCACGTGAGCCGCTCTCGTGTGATCTTGCGATGTCCACAGCTTTATTTAATGTTAGCTAAGACCCGGCACTTAAAAGTTTCTCTCGCACTTTCGCTGAGTTTGTGCCAAACACTAGACCATCTCATCTTCGTTTGCTTAAGCACAGTCCTTCACCCATGAATATTTACCTTATATGGGCAGGCACTCAATTACGTGGGAGGCGTGATGATGCCGGACGCAACTCCGCCTCACACGGCGACCGAGCTGCAGGCTATGGCCGTATATATGGTCGAAAGTAGGTTCCAGTTATGTACTTATGCATAGAATTTCGAAATGAAACCTGCCTAACTTTTGTAAGTAAGCTGTAAGGAATGAGCCTTCCACCTACACGGGAAGTTGGAGAATTAGTGACGAGTGAGTGAGTGAGTCAGTCAGTGAGGGCTTTGCCTTTTATTAGTATAGATAAATACATTGGGTTTGAATGGCCATAATAGTGGTTGTAACCCAAATTGACGACAGAGATAGCATCTGTATGGACTTTGTCTGTCTGTGGATCAGAGATTTTTTTTTTTTCTGACAGTCAGAAGACATGAAAAAATGTTGATTGATTAAATTTAATTTGGAACTTTGTGACAGAATGTGAGTGTACAATTATGTCTGTCCTGCAATGGACTGATTTTTCATACCGTCAAGTTCTTCTTTTACACCATAAAAAGGAAAAGGGCTTGCTAATGAAGCAGTGGGTGGATCATTAAGTAACGTATGCCACTTAAAAACGGCACTACATCCGTCATAAAATGTTCATTTTGGTATTGTTTTCAGCTTTCCCTTAGTCTTACTCCGTGCTCACCGGTGCACACCATCAGTCATGCGTCTCTCTGGCTTACAACTTCGCTTTTGAATGTTCCATTGCTTGCTTGGTGGGGATTTCTCCCCTGTGGAGTCTTCACATTGCCAGAAACTTTGGGGCATATAGACAAGGATATGACTCGATCATAAATTATTACTCGGGCTAACAGTAAAATCACATTATTGAATATATTCATTTTCTTCTTTTTTCTTGTTTTGATCTGCTGATTAAAAATACCTATTTTTTTTTTATATATCACACAATCTAACAGCAACATAAAACACAAAGTCTTAGTTCAAAACAGTTAAAACAAGGTGCAGACTCTCACATGGGTGTAAGACCAAGAATTGTACACCGAATGTATCAAGGGTACGTTTAAATTTCAGTGTTTCAGTGACGAAATGTGTCTCGGAATAAGCCGTCGCAGACAGGGTAGGCAGCATTTATCTTGATAGCTTCTCATTTTGCCATCATGATTTTTTTTTATTTCTGCCCCTGCCTCTATTGGGTGTATGGTCAGTCTGGCAATGACGCTGAAAAATCTAAGGGATGGAAGTGGGAGCAACAATAGAGTCATCCAGAATACTGTTGGAAAAGCCATCATAGGGACAATTGGTGATCCTTCGATTTCAGATGTGATTCGGGTGGCTGCTCCATTGAAAGCTGAACCACACAAAAAACAAACCGCACTATTTTATGACAGATGCTTTACCGTGCTTCATATTTTACTACTGATATATAAAGGGGGGTGTGGGCTTTCCCAACCATCAAGATGTAGTTTCTTGTAGTGGAAAAGAGGCGAAAACTTAAAGGCCATACGTTGTTTTCATATTTATTATATCAACAGGAGAGGTGCACATTTTGACTGGCCATTATTCAGAATGTCCATTTTTCTCATTTTATGCAAAATTGGCAAATGGTTAATAAGTTTAAGATTTATTTGAAGACTAGCTGTCCCCTGTGTCTCCATCCCACATAGTAGTGAAACAGGACAAACTTTAAAAAGCAATGCAAAAATTAAAAATATAATTTGTGTTGAGAAAAATTTATATTGATGGCTTTCGTATCCGAGGGCCTTTTGATATACGGTATTTTTGGTTTTGCTGTCAGGGGCGAGGACATGTAGGTTTCTTGTGGAACTAACCTGGGAGAAAGTGATGTAGAACTGACCATGCGAGAAGTATAATAAACTAAGATCAACCCCTGCTAACTTGAGTGTCAGTTTGTGGGTCTCATTAATTGACATTGTAAAGCAAAGCTGTGTTCCCTTGAATTGAAAGGGCATGTCTATTGCAATTAGAGGAATGCGAGTGATTGAAATCCCCTGGCCAATGCCACATCAGACCAACTCAAACGGAGGCTGGCGCATGAGTGAGGAGGGCCCCCTCCACTTCCCCCTCCCCTCAGCCCACAGGCCTTCTCTCTGATTCGAGCGAATAAATCGCTTATACAACCGAACTATGATAAGAAGAGAATGAGAGAAGTCGCAAAATCAACCAGAATGTTCAAGCAAATTATAGAAAAAAACCCTGATCTAAATCCGTTAAGTGGTTCTCTCGTGACAGACAGACAGACCGACGTTAGATTTTATATATATTATGCCTAAAATGTGTGCCAAATGTGTATATTCTCATCTAACAAGAGCTGTACAAACTTAGAATGTGTGCATTGTCTAGCAATTGTCAAGTACATGTCTGGCTATCTGGTGACAATCTGTAGAATGCCAGGATCTCCTTTTTCAAGATCATATAATCTTTGGCTGCCCATTCTTCAAAATCAAAGAATGCCTGTTGTGCCGCCCCTGTTTGGAAGGGAGGCACAATTTGATCCCATTCTTCAAAGGGTCAGTTCTATCTGGCTGTCGTTCACTCAAATATTAAAATATAAACTTCAGGGTCATCATGGTATCACAATGGGATAAGCACCTGGGATGATCCCACTCTACAGTAAGAGCTTTCATGCCAGTGCCTCACACTTCTGTGAAGTCCGTTTTGTTTTTTATTTTTTTTCTCGTTTTTTTAAGTGACAACCTGGACTTAGTTGCCTTTTTTGTTCCTCCATGTGGCATTTCACACCAAAGAGGTCTGGTTGTGCCTACTGTTGCTCCATCCTGCCAATTACTCCAGGTGAAGGTACAAAAGGAAGAAATGTTAACCAGACAAAGGGTTAGGTTACTAGCCGGTAGCTCTGTTTCATTGTGGTGTTGAAAAATGGCAAAAAAGTAACATTTGCAAGTACAAAACTGGTACCAAGCCAAAAACATTAAAGTACCGTTTGAAGAAGCTCTGTCCCCTCGCCAAAGGTTCTGGAATGAACACCAACTGCCCTTGGCTTTTAAGTTTATATATTACCACCCAAGAACAGGCATCACTTCTGGGCAGAAGCAGAAGTGTGTCACATCCTCCAACCAGTGAGCCATGGACAGTGTGCAGAAAAGAGGAAACGGTGATTTTTGATGGCGCCCCCTGTCAACTCGGGCTAGTATTGTTTACTTTCTGTAAGCCCTGATAACGTCCCTTATGCACATATATTTAACACAATATTGTGATTTAATGCAAAACGGAATCATCTTTTTAAGTTATTGCCATTAATTGGGTGATAAACTTAATAGAGGCCACTACATCATGTTACTGTCTCATGTCTAACACGTGAATCCATTTACTTGTAACCTTTTGACCTAGACATATCGTCGTTCATCGGTTTGCTTGTTAGAGTGTTCCAAGCAGATATTTCTTTTTTGATGTTTTTCTAGCTATTGCTTATCAAGCTACTGTTTAATGGCATTTCCTACATTAAATGCACATATACATCCTCAAAACAGCTTCCTGTGATCCTGAAATGAATTAAGTAGGAGTCTGTCTGTCCCAGAAGCATTGGTTATAAGGCAGAAACCAACAAAGGACAGGATAGCAAGGTGCTTCCATTTACACAGACTGGCTTTCACAGGAACAATTTTGAATTGCAGAATAACCTAATGTAAGATGAAAATCAGAGTACTGGGTCAGAGCCCATGCAGATACAGTAAGATTATGCAAATTACAGAAAGATGGCAGATGAATTCAGGATTTTGGATCCATGAGACAACAGTAGTAAACGAACCACTGCTTCTTATTACTTGCTGCCCTTATGTTTTATTAATGACTAGCAAAATACCCGCGCTTTGCAGCGGAGAAGTGTGTTAAAGAAGTTATGAAAAAGAAAAGGAAACATTTTAAAAATAACCTAACATTTGCTTTCTATTTGTTTGCATAAGTACAGTCCTTCACCAGCAAGTTTAACTCCGTTACAGCAATTTTAACTCTGTTGCAAAGTGATCCGAAGTCTCGTTTATACCCCGCGTCTTCTCATTACACTTGTATCCCGCGAATATCGTATTCCTCGTAGGCATGACAAATGCCAGTGGCAGAGTGTCTATAAACTTCATTGAAACTTACGGTTTACACCGTGCTTTGTTTAAGCAGTAGCTGCACTTATGAATATGCTTGTATCCGTCACTCGCTTCATATTCTTTTTGAGTCTTCTCAATTGTGTACTGCGTTTTTGGTTCAGCGCTCTTTGGAGCTCTTCCTTGTTCTCTGTTTACTGCGTTCACAGTCAGTTCACGTGAGCCGCTCGGAGTACATGCATCGAAGGTTCTCAGCTGTGCTTGTGGTATCTCGTGCGATCTTGCCATGTCCGCCGCTTTATTTAATGTTAGCTAAGACCCGCCATTTAAAAGTTTCTCTCGCACTTTCGCTGAGTTTGTGCCAAACACTAGTCCATCCATGACTATCTCATCTTCGTTTGCGTAAGCACAGTCGTTCACCACGAATATTTAGCGGCAGCGTGTCTATTGGATTGCTGCCGACGGACTGACTTATATGGGCAAGCACTCAATTACGTGGGAGGCGTGATGATGCGGGACGCAACTCCGCCTCACACGGCGAACGAGCTGCAGGCTATGGCCGTATATATGTACGAAAGAAGGTTCCAGTTATGACTGTTACGCGTAGAATTTCAAAATGAAACCTGCCTAACTTTTGTAAGTAAGCTGTAAGGAATGAGCCTGACAAATTTCAGCCTTATACCTACACGGGAAGTTGGAGAATTAGTGATGAGTCAGTCAGTCAGTCAGTTAGGGCTTTGCCTTTTATTAGTATAGATGCGTGACCATGTCCTATTCAAGCAGATCCTCTACTTTAGTGGGAAAGTAACTAGAGGGAAAAATAAGAATATGGCACTAAGTGCAAAAAGATGACACTTGTATAGAACTTGGTTATAGTCCCAAATTCATGCATAGAATTTTAGAGGGATTTAGAGTATTTTCAAAACCATGAAAAGAGTATTCAAAATCAACACGGCCTAGGTCCAGGCTCAGAACGGAGCTCAGGTTCCAAGACACCGTAAAGCAGTTTTACTAAGCATAGTGTCACCATGACATCCAGTGCATAGGGAAAATGCCTAAGTAATATACTGTATATTTTACACAAATTACAAATGTGGAAAATGTAGCTTTTAAAGTCTTCACACCCATATGTCAATTATACCCATCAGTTATTGGTATAATTGACAAGACCACAAGGTATCACCTCATACTGAGCCAACTTTCTTGAGGACTTTTCATAAAAAGTGTTTTACAAGGAAAAATCACGTTATTTAATCTGTTGTTGCTGCATACGTTTGGCACTTTGCTGTCCATATCAATATTTTCTGTTTATGTTGCCTATCATGGAGTCCAAGCAAGCTTCTTATACTTTTAGGCCCATCTGTGCCAGTGTGTCTGTCTGCTAATACTGCACCCATTCAGGTTGTTTTGAAGCCGTCTACTATTAATTGAATTGTTAAAGGTTTTCATTTTTCTGCAGATTACCTTCAATACACTCTGTACATTTTTTTTATATTAAAACCTAATACCAGAAATCTTAAGAACATGTAAGTACCAAACATCAGGAATTTAGCAATATTTCAGGTATGGTTTCTGGGATAAACTCTTAATACTGACTGCTGTAGATTGATGAGACCATAATGGAGCTTGATCCAAATAAAATCAAAAGTGTTAGACTGTTTGAAGCTGATTTGTGTCATAAAACAGAAGAACAAATTATAGGAGGTCAGGATTTAAGCATCACCAGGAACAACTTATATTATTAATAGGTTTCATACTGTAGTTTGTTACTTACACTTTTTTTAATTCTCTTCCCCAACAGGTCCTCATCAAGACAGCATCTGGTGAGTGGCAAGCTGTTCAAGTACAGGAAGCCATGATGTCCCCAACCTCCTCTCCAACCAGTTCTGGTGGATGTGGCACAGCAATGAGTTTGTCCTCGGGGAGCAGCAAGAAGGGAATGTCTGGAGTACGGAAAGAGAGGACCTTCCCAAAAATTGCTCCTGCAGGAGGATTAATCGCACTCAATGCAGCACAGCTCACCACAGCACAGGCTCTCCATACTATAAATATAAATGGTGTTCAGGTGCAGGGTGTGCCTGTCACCATTACAAGTGCAGGAGGTAAGCATGTACCTGTGTCCTCTGTGCCGACAGAATGAGTTCTGTGCATCTAAGGATTTGAGAACCTGAAAGGTGTAGCTAAATATTATGTGTTTGTCACCACTTTTATTGGTCATTTGAGTTTTACAAAATAACTTGATGTTCCTTTCATTTTCTTATTGTTTATTTACTTTGTAGTATTTATTTAATATTCCCTTTGGCCGCCTTCTCCTACTGAAAACATGTTTTCTGCTTTTTTCATTCATGCATCCATTTTCTAACCTGCTCATCTAGTTCACAGCCACAAGGAGCCAGTAACCGAAGTTTATTGTTTCTTGATAGTCAGTTTCTCTGTATATGTCGCCATCTTCATATTTTTGTATAGCCACAAAATCTGTAGGGCGTTAGTATGTGAAATATATTTAGATTTTAAGCTGCTAACCTATTTCTAAAGTCTCTTTCAATTATGTCTTGGACTCGTAACCAGGACAACAGCACTTGACTGTGCAGACCGTCTCTGGAAACAACTTGACAATCAGCAGCCTGAGTCCACCACACAGCAACCAGCTGCAAGTAGAGCATGCACTAGCTCTAGAGATCCAGCCAGGGGAAAAAAAACGACGCATGGCCTGTACTTGTCCCAACTGCAAGGACTCAGAGAAAAGGTGAGTGTTTACCATTTGAGGGTTCGATTTTTAATTCTAGCTCTTTTGTTCTCTTTCTTCAGTATCTATTTCCCACCTTTAGCTTGAGGCTGAGCTTCATTAAAGTCCATTTCACACTCCATATTCAATTTTCTTTGTGCTGAATCAGGAGATGATTAGTTAGTTTGTTTCATTCTCCAGTTAGTTCAGTGGTGTTTCACACAGCAACCTTTCAAATGAACCAGAAATAGTAATAAATACCCCATCTTCTTTCATTGGGCAGAAGCAGTTTTGCCCCTGAGAATAATCATTGTGCAGAGTTGACGAGAGCTGCGTTTGGGCACCACCAAATCTGCAGTAATTATTTGCTTTGTTTACCAAGCAACCCTCTGTTGAATAGAATGCCTATGATCTGAAAACTAGAAAAGTACATGAATTTGATGCACTACTCTGCATGCTATAGATGGGATATGTTTCAATTAGGCAACTCTACAAAAGATAGCTAGCTCTGCCAATGGCATACATTGTTGTTTCTCAATTTCATTTAAACAGGAGATGTAACGGGTGAATTTCTTTTCGCATTACATTGTTGCACATTTACTCTCCAATGTTCTATTATATGAATATTAGCTGTGTAAGCCTGTGCTGTAAAAAAGCACAAGATCCTAGAAACTGTTGAAACTGTCAGAAAAAACAATTGAAATGTAGAGATGTCAGGTAATTGAAAGAAACTACTCTGGGAATCTCTCTCCTAGGAGGTTTCCTTTTGCAATTGTGCTCTCATCGTTTCTGCATTAGTGGCTAAGTGACTGTCTTTCTTCAGAGGTTTCGTTTTGCCAACGTGCTCGCCTCAATTGTGCAATAGCGGCAGGAGGAAAAGTTAAAGGGATACCGTTTTGCCAATGTGCTCGCCATACCTCTGTAATTGTGGTTAAGCAAGTTACTCTCTCTTCAGATGTTTCGTTTTACCGACGTGCTGGCCTTGCTTTTGTATCCTCGGAAGTTGAGCCCTTAGCCCAGCTAACTTCACGTCTTGGTTCTGGGCTGGACAGACACACACACTTCCACGTGTAGATATTTAAGATATAATATTGTGAACGCTGGCCCGGACACAGGCAGATGGACAACATAGTTCCACCACACACTATTTATTTACACTATTTACAAATTACGTGCAACCCAAAACCCCAGTGCCTCTTGCACCGATTCCCCAAAGTCCAGGGCTCACAGTCTCTGTGCCTTTCTTTCCTGGCCGCCTCCAGTCCTCTCTCCAGCTCTGTCCACTTCCACCCGACATCCACTGCTCACTGAAGGGAGGCGGCCCCTTATATATGATTCCCGGACGAGCACCAGGTGTTCCCGGCATTCTTCCCTTGGCCACGCCCCAGCATGGTGGAAGTGCCGGCTGTCCTCCCGGCAGCTCTCCGGGTGTCCTCCAAAGTCTTCCCCCCGGCACTTCCTGGTGTGGCAAAAGTGCTGGGCTCCCGGGATAATCAGGCACTGGGGCGCCGCCTGGCAGTGGCCACGGGTCCCTACAGGGCTGGGCTTCCAAGCCCTCTACCCGAGGCCTCCAGCATAACCATGACGGACGCCCCCTCTCGGTCTGGAGGAGGCACAAGCCCTCCTCTGGACCACACAGGATATACCGGCATCGGGGCGCCGCCTGGCGGTGGCCACGGGTCCCTACAGGGCTGGGCTTCCAAGCCCTTTACCCGAGGCCCCCAACATAACCAGGACGGACGCCCCCTCGCGGTCTGGAGGAGGCACAAGCCCTCCTCTCGTCCTCCTGGGCGTCCCGGCCGGGGACCACAATATATATCTTCTTTTGGATCTTGATCTTTGTTTGTCCGCGAATGAATTAGAAGAAGAAACACTTGATGGCAGTAGAGAGACAGCTAAAACATAGGCATTGCATTAACACTAGAATTACCAGAGCCTACGAAAAAACTCGTAATTCCGTCCCACCTTAAACTGCTTCTTAAATCCCTTCACACCTCTCCTCCAGCGCCCTTTGTCTTCTAAATGTGCTGATAAAGAGAAGCCGGCTATTCCATCCCCCCACCAATTTAGAACGTGCACGAACTTCTCTCAACTCATGCCTTGATTGAGTATCTGGGAGTGAAGTGGAGTTTTAGAGTGAAATAATAGATCGTTGTTTGGAACACACGCATTTCATGTCTGTTCCGTTTCTACAGTAATCTGTGTCAACACATTGTTAAAACAGAAACTTTTTTATATTCTAGTAGTAGATGACAAAATGTAGGCATAAACTATATAATGTATGAAGCCTGAAGTCCAAATAGCAAAGAAACATTTTCACAAGAATAACACAATTGCACTTTTATTCAAACATATAACTGCAGAAACAAAAAGCCGCCTTAACATGCAACATTGACAGCAGTTTACTGTAACTGACTCCGTGGCTCAATAGACTCAGCCCCCGCTTGGGAATCAAGGGGTCGGGTTCGATCCTGCGCCACTCCGTTTTGAGAAGTAAACTGCTCTTGTCTTACTGTTTTACAATAAAAGCATACATTTGATTTCAGTCTGTAACAGCCAGTGCAGTTTATGATCCTTGTAAAGGTTAGCTTTTTTTCACTTTTCACTCTCTCAGTCGCGTTCAGAATCAATCCATACAACCCCATCTGACACGGCTGTTTTCACTACACCCCGGTTCTGACACACAAACGCTGGCGAAGCTGCCTTCTTCGTATCTCACCGTCACTTGCTTTTCGTCTTATTGAGTGTTCCTGCCAGTCCCGCATGTTGCTGTATGCTTTTTCTTTTGTACTACAGGACATGCAGAGGAAAGAATGGTAAAGACCAGTAACTTCGGCGCTATATGCAATCATCAGACACTCCCCATCTGCCCGTGTCGTTCAAGCACAGGAACATATATTAGTGTAAAAGTATAACAAAAGTGCACTTTTATTCAAGTGCACTTTTTCCATCGCCTTTTCCTGTAAGAAGCAATGTACACACTTCTCTCTATGCTGTGGTTTCTATTACACACCTGAAAGAAAGAGACAATATATGTGAAAATATAATCGCACTAATGCAATATTATTTGAAAACGAACAGCGTCAGATCGGGTGTGAATTTATGCAAGAACTGGAAATTCTCTGATGGGACCTTCCCCAGGGAAGAAAGTACAGTGTCAGGTGCTCATTCAGTGTAATAGAAACCATAAGCACAGAGAGGTGTGTACACGGCAACAAGTACACGTGTCGTAAATGTAGGAAGGACGGTCCTTGGGTGTGTGGGAACTGTTAATATTTGAATGTGATGATTTTATATAGCACGGAATGAAAATCTGCACTTCTTAGCATTGCACCATGCAAGGTGTCGTATCAATCGCCTACTGTAACTTGCTTTCTTTTTCTTCGGTTATACAGGTAGTTTTGAATAAAAGTGCACTTGTTTTGTTTGAGAAATGAAGTGTCTGCATGCACTTTTCGTGGCATTACACGTGTATTTTTGAGCATGCCAGTTTGAGCAGTATAAAAGTATTGAAAAGTATAACAAAACAACGGGCAGATGGGGAGTGTCTGATGATTGCATATAGCGCCGAACTTACTGCTCTTTACTATTCTCTCCTCTGCGTGCCCTCGAGTACAAAAGAAACAGAATACAGACGCGCTATACTGTAGCTCTGCGTTGTACCACGATGCATACTAACGCCCCCCCACCTGGTTCTGACACACAGACGCTGGCGAAGCTGCCTTCTTCGATCTCACCGTCACTTGATTTTCTTTTTATTCAGTTTTATTGAGTGTTCCTGCCAGTCCCGCATGTTGCTGTATGCTGGATAGAGAGAAGTGTGTACACTGCTTCTTACAGGAAAAGGCGATGGAAAAAGTGCACTTGAATAAAAGTGCACTTTTGTTATACTTTTACACTAATATATGTTCCTGTGCTTGAACGACACGGGCAGATGGGGAGTGTCTGATGATTGCATATAGCGCCGAAGTTACTGGTCTTTACCATTCTTTCCTCTGCATGTCCTGTAGTACAAAAGAAAAAGCATACAGCAACATGCGGGACTGGCAGGAACACTCAATAAGACGAAAAGCAAGTGACGGTGAGATACGAAGAAGGCAGCTTCGCCAGCGTTTGTGTGTCAGAACCGGGGTTTAGTGAAAACAGCCGTGTCAGATGGGGTTGTATGGATTGATTCTGAACGCGACTGAGAGAGTGAAAAGTGAATAAAAAAAAAAAGCTAACCTTTACAAGGATCATAAACTGCACCGGCTGTTACAGACTGAAATCAAATGTATGCTTTTATTGTAAAACAGTAAGACAAGAGCAGTTTACTTCTCAAAACGGAGGGGCAGGATCGAACCTCGCCCCTTGATTCCCAAGCGGGGGCTGAGTCTATT